>NW_027505975.1:0-123241 GCF_021521415.1 Bidens hawaiensis | reverse complement strand
AAGCCAATTATAATTTATGTTTGGCCTTGCCCCTTTTGTTATGTTGGATCGGAACCCTACATTCGTGGTGTTCGTCCCAATTGTGTTTAATCAATCGACAATCAATGGTACGACTTCTGAATTATAAGTTTTGCACTCCTCTAATCCATAATTTTTTCAACTTTATGGGTTGTTTAAAAATCTAATGAAAGTGGCCTAATGAAAGTGGCCATGGTAGGCCGCATATTCCCCTTCCTAACTATCAGCTATGGATTATCCCCAACCCCAAACTCACATTTACGCGAATCACAGGTCCCATAGCTTCATTATACATGAATTTGTTAAGATAAACACGTCTATACAACTCAATATACACGATCAAGACCAAGTAAAGCTGCTAAATTAACACGTCTTGGGGTTGGTGGTTGGCCTAGTGACAAAGACAAAGTCTCTTAAACACCTAAAGATCATGGGTTTAAGTCCTATAAACTACAAAGATTTTTTCTTTATGAGCTACAAAGATTTTTTTTTCTTAAAAAAAAGGCTATTACATTAGCACACATTCACAAAATCATGTAAACCCACTAACACATAATCTAATCATATAACCCCACCTTGTTCCACAAATAATTCACCCCTAATGATAACAAGTTGCTTGTATCCATGTGACACATCACACATCCTTTGACACATCACACGTCCTTTCACAAATATATGGATGCAGATGATGTTACGATAAGAATTTACTTGTACATTATATTTATTATTAACTTAAATAATTTTAACTGCAGTAATTGTTAAGAAAACAAAAATATGTAATATTTTATCTTAATTTTAAGTTTAGTAATTGCTAACAATGTATACTATAATAACTTAATTAAATTTGTATATATAATTACATTAGATCAAGTTATTCTGTAAAGAAGGACAAAATGTAAAGGATGAGAAGAATTTATAATCATATAAAAAACCTTTAAGAAAATAAAAAAAGATTAATAAAAAAATCATAGTTCAAAATTAATAATAAAAAATGAAAAAAGTAAAAAAAAAACAAAAATGTTTTCACTGTCTTTCTTGTTTCAAAAAAAAAAACAATGGTAAGTAAAAAAGATCATTGTGTTTTTTTATTTATTTTTGTCATTGGTTATGTCTTTTTTCCTTAACATTGTGTCTTTGTTTTTCTTTATATTGTGTAATATTACTCAACATTATGCTATATTTTGTTCGTCATTGTGTTATATGTTGCGATCTATTGTGTCTTTTTTAGTTATAATTATGTCTTTTGTTCATTTTGTCGTTGTGCCTTTGATCTCGGCATTGTGTCTTTTCGTAATTTTTTTATTTCATTATATTTTTTTTGAACGGGAATAATGGCAAAAACATTTTAGTGTTTATTTTTTTCGTTTTTTATTTATATTTTTAGTTATGATTTATTTTTTATTTTTTATTTTTTTTTTAACTTATTTTTAATGAGGTTTTTTATAGTCACAAATTCTTTTAACACTTTTCACTTTTGCCTTTCTCGGTATTTTAAATTTAGCCAATTACATTGGCATAAAAAGAATTTGATTTTGAAAAATAAATTAGAGGTTGAGATGATGTGAAAATATGAGGATTTGTAAGGATGTTCATAGAGTTAAAGAGAAAAATGGGTGCTATAAATAATTAACCCTTAGGCCTTAAGGATGGACATATTTTCCCAAATGTAAACGATTATAATAAGTCATTTTTAAAGCTAAATGATTCTCTATTTAAAGAAAAGTATTTTTAAAGAAAAGAATAATCTTTAGCCAAGAATGTCATGACGATCAATACAGAACTCTAGACGATGAGATGGCAAAGACTCTTTAAAAAGTCAAACACCATATTACAATAAGAAGTTTTGTAACTATAACTATATGTATAGGTGTCATTAGTTAAAATAAAGTAGAAACAACATTATTATGTTTGAATACGTTTTTAGTATTATTATTAATCTTTGAGTTCGTGACATTGATATGTCTTCTCGACAGTGAGGTGTATACTAGGGCAAACAAGAGGGTCCGTTGTGGGTACAACTTTAAACGCCCCTCTAAACACACACAACACGGCTACGGTATTCGCATTTCCAAGGGCTTTAAGAGACATCGTTGGAGGGAGAACGGCTTTGGGTGCATGTGACTATGTGACGAGAAAAGATAAAACTCATCCCTTTTCAACCAATCCTCATCACCCACATCACCCCTTTTGGTCACTAAATTTTTTATATATATAATTTAATTATATTTGATGGATGAAACTATACAAATTTTTTTATGGAAGGTTTTCACCTACGTGACAGTGACATGATTGGACAGGATATGATGTTTTTCACATGTTTATAGAACCACTATTGATGCTCTTATTGAAATTCTAGCTAGTAAATAAGAGAATCTTACAATAACCTCGACTAAAAAGTGATGATTCTGTTGTGGCAATTATATAACAAAATAGTGAAATTTATAAAACTATAACACATAGTTATAGTATGCATAAATATACTTAAGACCAAAAATATTGGAAGAATACCATTATGCTAAATGTTGACATCATTTCGTTTTATTTTTTGATATAATATATTAATTATAAAAGCACATATAAATATAAAAATGAAAGTTTTATATTTGTGTATTTGGAGAAAGAATGTCTGATTACAGAACAAGAAGTAGGTGAGAATTGTCCGTTTCTCCTGACCACGACATTGTACAAATTGATATTTCACCAACAAAAAATTGACCACCTAACCTTATCCAACTCTTATCTTCTAAACACACAAAAAAGAAAATATCCTTTAAGCCTCACCTTAATTAATTGTTTTGAACTTTAATTATGATCAAACTAAAAGAAGAGGGCATAATCGAGATTCATAACCAAGATATATTTGTCATAATCTACAGGTGTTTTAAAATGTGATGCCATTTGTCAAAAGCTTGTAGGAGGTATGTGGCATGTGCGGGTCCCTAAGAATCAATCATCTATACTTATACTTGTGGATCACTGGGTTCGCCATAATTATTAGTTCAATGTGTTTGTTAAGACTCAAGAAAACTAGCTTTTAGAGCCTTCATAATGGGTTTTCTAAATTATGTGAGTGTATTTTTTAATTTGTAGAGTTTTGGTGAAGTAGGGAGAGATGAAATAAAATTTTATTGTTTATAGTTAAATTTAGAGAAGTAATGTTCACTCTTCATAATTGTTAAATAATTTTTAAAAATGGATATAAGTGAAGAAAAAAAATAAAACGTAATGTTAAATGAATAAAAAGTATTATTTTGATGAAAAGGAGAGCAAAAATGTAGTTATTTTTAATATAATTTTAGATTTTGAGATGGAGAATGGATTGAGAATACTCTTAGGGCGTGTTCGTTTCACAAAATTCGTGAGAATTTAAAGGAATTGAAATTAAAATCCCATGACATGGCGTGTTCGATTCGTTGGAATTAGAATCTTAATTCCATTTTGGTGTGCTCGGTTCAAAGAATTGGAATTAAAATTGGAATTCAATTCCTTTAAATACAAGGATTTCAAATCCTTCCAAAATGTGGAGGAATTCAAAGAAACTCATTGTAATTTTATCTCGAGTTTTTTTAACGAGGACAACGAATAAAACATTTTAGTTTTTTTACTTTTTTTTTTATTTATATTTTGAGTTATGAATTTTTATTATTATTTCTGAATATTTTTTTGATGGGTTTTTTTATCTTAATTGAAAAACCCATAAAAAAATTTCATAAAAATAATAAAAAAATCATAACGCAAAATATAAATAAAAAACAAAATAACTAAAAAAACTAAAATGTTTTCTCCGTTATCATTGTGAAGAAAAAAAATTCTTGATTTCTATTCATTTGTCAAACGAACACTTTAAGAATTGTATTTGGATTTCAATTCCCCCCAATTACAATTCCTAATGGAATGTTCAGATTTCAAATATAATTCGTTCAGATTCCAAATCCTATGCAAATTCCAATTCCATTCCATCCGTGAAATGAACGCGCCCTTAGAGTCTTGGATGACTTTAGACACAGTGACATATTACATTAAAAATCACTATATATTTTTTTCTTCTTATAGATTTTAGACACAATGGCATATTACATTAAAAATTACTATATTTTTTTCTCCTTTTCGATTATAATTGTATCATTACCTTTTCCCTATTTCACTCACAGCCACTATAAAAAAATATTAAAAAGTTATGTGGTGTGAACAGTGTATTTTCAAATTTAACTTTTTCATATAACATTTTATCTCTTCTTTACTCACAACCACATTTTATAATTTGAAAAACCCCTCACAAAATATAGAGAGCGGTTGTGAATACTCTAAGAGCGCGTTCGTTTCACGGAATGGAATGGAATTGGAATTTGCATAGGATTTGGAATTTGAAGGAATTGGATTTGAAATCTGAACATTCCAATAGGAATTGGAATTGGGAGGAATTGAAATCCAAATATATCCTTAATGTGTTCGTTTGACAAATGAATAAGAATGAAGGAGTTTTTTTTGTTTTTTTAACAATGATAACGGCGAAAACATTTTAGTTTTTTTAGATTTTTTGTTTTTTATTTATATTTTGCGTTATGTTTTTTTATGGGTTTTCTATTAAAATCAAAAACCCCTCAAAAGAATTTTTTTAATAAAAAGATTCCAATGAATTTCCTTGAATTTCTTCACATTTTAGAAGGATTTGAAATCCTTGTATTTGATGGAACTGAATTCCAATTCTTTGAACCGAACACACCAAAATAGAATTAAGATTCCAATTCCAACGAAATGAACACGCCATGTCATGGGATTTTAATTCCAATTTCTTTGAATTTTCACGAATTCTGTTAAACGAACACGCCATAAGTGGCTTTATAAATGCAGATAAAGTTTCTATGGCACCCCTTTAGGCATGAAAGGGCACTGCATTTCTACTTAGGGGTTATTTGGCATACCTTTGAATTAGTGAGTGTTGAATGGACAAGAAGCCTGAATGCGTAAGATGATCTAAACCATTAATAGCTGAATGAAATGTATTTGTCTTGTTAGACATCTAAATAACTGTGCAAAATTACTATTTTATGCCTTTTACGTAGATTTGGTATTAACCCCCATTCAAAATATCTAAAAGATTTTAAACAAACTAGATTTATATTCATTGTTGAAAAAAATTATAAGTCTTTAAACAAAAAAACTAGAATTAAAATCTTTAAGTTATATATATTTAGAAGTTAAAATATTATTAAATTAACCATTTTATTATTTATACAAATAAGCCCCCCATTTTTTTCAACCCCTAACTCTAACGGCCAAACTCCAAATCTCCGACACTGGCACCAGATCTCTACCGAAGAACCTCCATGTCTCTTCACACCTTTATTAATCATCAAGTTTGTCTCTGCGTTCTACTACTCACATAACTAGTGTTCGTTTCGTCAAAATTACAAAACAGGGTTCGGGTTTAATCTAAGCCAAATTCCAGTTCTATGTTTCAGTTGATCGGCGGAACGCATTTTGAAATCATGTGGTTCACGATCCTAATAGCATCCAGTATGAATCAATTAGGATTACGGAACACCAGTTTCTTGATTCAAATTGCTATTTGGTACTAACGTTCCAGATCGAAATTCGATGTTGTATTACGATTTATGTGACTGTGGAATGTACTATGAAGGGTAATTAGGTCTTGATTCCATTCAGCAACCATATGTTCTCATTCAACTTCCATTTCACGTTGAACCATTCAGAGGAAAAATATCTGATCGAAACAAACCCAAGGTTTGAACCAAACGCTTTGAATCTAAGCGATACAGACGTTTATCTCTTACTGGGTCAGATTCAGATTCTACCAAACAACCCCTTAGCCCATATGTTTCTTGAGTGCTGATAATTGAATAGGCATTATCTAGTACACATGTATCTAACTTAAAAGAGGGGATTACTCTATTAAATAGTAACTAAGTATTAAAGTTGTTTAAATCAGGTAATCATAAAATATTTTGTTCCAATTAGGTCACTAAAGTTTCATTTGTGTTCCAATCTTAGATATTTTACATGGATGGCAGGTTATGTAGTGTTTTTTTAAATAGTTTGACATTGCAAAATATTTTTATAAAAATGAAAAAATTAGTAAGACGTTGAGAAAATAATTTTTAAATTGCTGAAATTGCAAAAAAAAAAAAAAAAATCTGAAAAATTGCCAAAAAAAAAGAAAAGAAAGAAAGAAAGTAGTGAGAAATCACCCTTTTTTTAGTTACGGTTTTCTTATAAGAAGCCACCAATTTTTTAGAAAAATTTCAAAAAGATAATAATGTGATATTACAATATTTAATAGTACAATTATTAATTGTTTCCATACACAAAAAGGAACATATTAATTGTATTGTAATTTTTCGCATTTTTTTAGATTTTTTTTTGTAGTTTTTCAGTTTTTTTTTTCAATTTTTCGCTATATAAAATTATTTTTCTCAATTTTTATATTTTTTCGACTTTTAAAAAAAATATTTTGCAGTGTCAAACTATTTAAAAAAAAACCCTAAATAAACTGCTATCCAGGTAAAATATATATGATTGGAACACAAAAGAAACTTTAGTGGCCTGATTTGAACAAAATATTTTATGAATGACCTGATTGGAACATTTTCAAAACTTTATTACTATTATATAAATTAATCTCCTTTAAAAAGTTATATGATAATGTGGTGGAAAATGTGTAACATTCTACTTTTATTAATAATAAATAAAAGAATTTCGTTTACTTAATGGTGTGTTATTATTTATTTAAGTTAAATAAAAATAATAGAGTATGGGATTGGACAATATAAGATTGAATAAGGGATGGTGATGGGCCTTAAGTCTATGGGCTTAGGGGTATATAAACCTCCCTAAAACCCTCATTCTACCACCATTGCCTCCTTAAGCACTCAAAAACACACACAAACACTCATCTTTCATTTATGCTCAGATCCGTTTGAAACGAGAAGAGTTTGTGCTAGATCTTCGTCAAGCAACAAGAAACACGTCTAGATTCACGTGTTAAACCACACCCGAAGCAAGAAGTGGCCCAAAAAGGTACGTTTTTGGTTAAAGGTTATGTTTTTGAGGTTGGTTGCCCTAGGATTTGATAATAAGGAAAATCGGGCCTTATTATGTAAGTAAACATGTAAACTTGAACGTAAACAAGTTATTTGGAATGAAATGGAACAAACGAGTGACATTTTGACAGTTTTAAAATGAGTAAACAAAGTTGTTATGGCCCGAACTCGTTTTATCAGTAAAAAGGGCATGATGGGATGTACGGAAGCTATTAGAATGGAAATACACGAAAAACCATGTTTGAATCGAATTCTTAAGATACTCGATTCGTTTGGAAAACAAACGAATCAAATCGAATTGAAACTCAATTCAATTGGTTTAAACTTCAGCTTGACCCCAGCCAGGGGCTCTACCCCTTGGACCCTGCTAAGGGCAGCCACAGGTAGAACCCCGCTGCCATGGGCGCTGCTACCGGACCCTCGTTAACTAGGGGTTTCACTAACCTAGAAATATGATATAATTAGGAGTAGTTAAGTGATACTTGTTAATTTTTACACAGTTAGCCGTTCACAGCTAAGGAGGGGTGTTACCGTTAACTTAGAACGGAACATGACACATGTGAGTTTCTAGCCTCATTTCCTTGTTATCTTTTCGGGGCTGTGTGCATACTCGATGTGATTAGTTAATGCACTTACCTTAAGTGGTGTATGATATACGAATGTTTGATGAATGATATAGAAAAGGGTAAGAGTATGTATGAATATATATATATATATATATATATATATATATATATATTATGAAATGTAAATATGGCTGTATGGAAAGAAGGGCACCAGACCTTAATAATATTCGAGGATGAAGGCATCGGACCCTAATAATATCCGATGATCATGGACACCATACCCTAATAATATCCGAGGATTGAGGGCACCGTACCCTAATAATATCCGAGTTATGTAGGGCGAAATGCTCTTTAAAAGGTCGTATGCACTATGTATGTTAACATTAAAAAAGAACAAAATTTTAAAAGAAAGAATGAATGCGTGCATGGAAGAAAGATAAACAGGTAAACTATGTGATACGTATCTCCGTATACGTATAACTAGTATGCGAATGTAATGTATGTTTCCAGATTAACTAGAACTCACTCGGCGTAGCTGACTTTTAGTATGCACACAGGTAAATAGGCTAAGGCAACTAGCTTGAATGAAGACACATGGCATTAGACTGAAGAGGTTGACATCTTGAGAAGAATGTTATGATGTTTTAAAATGACTTTTTAAATTATGTTTTAAGACAAGAGTTTGATTTTTATGAAAAGATTTGAATAATTATGTAATATATGGTTGAAGTTTAATGTTTCCGCGAAAGTATTAATTCACTCTGATATTTAAAACTGTTTTTATGAGTAAATCCGACGCTAAAGTAGGGCACCGGGACCGGGGCCTTACAAAATGTCTCTTAAGAATATTAACCATTACGAATGACCTTAACATCTACCATTCATTATATTACATGTTTATGCCTTTTCTTTTCTTATCTAGCATCTAAATATATATTCAACATTCACGTAAGATTCTTGTTAATCTATGGATTGGAGGTTAATCCTAGGAACTTAGGATTAGTACCTAATTCTAAAAAAATATAGCCAATGACATCAATTTGTCTAACCCTGATTTTGCTATGTGTAAATACTGTTGGATGTACGCATTCAAACCCAGTATGATAAAACACAATGGGCGATACAATAAAGTAAAAACCTTTAAATCGTCACATTTAAATGCTCTGGATTTTTTCGTTCTCAAACATATGAATGCTCTAAGGTTTCCTTGTTCTCAAACCGTACTTTCTTTTCTGCTAAAAAGGTGTTTTGAAAATAGATTTTAATCTGAACCGAAATAAAATTGGCTATTGAACAACCAGACATATTAATATTTTTCAACACGAGACCTACACTTGTGTAATTTAATATGGACTTTACCAACATATTGCATATTCTCAGAAAATAACTCTTCCCGCTGATATCGAAAAAGCATTCTCATAAAATGCTATGCAAGCAATCTAAAACAAGTTCTTTCATCTTCAAAGATAAAAAAAATATGCAAATAACATTTTTGAAATATACGTGTGCTTGTACTTCAACTAAGCAAAGAACCAAATGAAAATGCGAATAAGAATCAAAGAAAACAACAAAACACACCCCCAAGCTTCATGGTACACGCCCCCATGTTTTTCGGTGCAAGAAACGACAAAAATATGCAAGAAAAGACAAAATACTGAACCGCTGGACACGGGGTCGTGTTTTAGGGAATATGGGGCCGTGGTCACCTTTTAGAAAAGAAAAAAATTATAACAGACACTCAAAAACACGGGGTTGTGCCTTAGGAAGCACGCCCCTGTGGTGAGTCAACAAGTACGATCTGACAAAGCATTTGATGCGACTGGACACCTGGACACCTAGACACTAGGGGGTGCTTCACTTTACATGGGTCCGTGCCTGATCAGTCAGACAACCTATAAATTGAGGTGCATGTTGCATTCAGTTGGTGTGCATCAAGAAGAATTCTATACGGGTTTCACTTAATTTCAAACTAAACCTCAATTTCAAGAACAAAGTACTAGTAGCAATCAATTTTCGAACTACTCAATAATTGAAGAAATGTTGAACCAAAATTCATGACCAAGACAAATGAAGCAGAAAAGAAGGCCGACTTAAGGGTTGTTGACATCGACGGAGTATTGTTAAATCATGAAGCTGACCTGAAAAGCCAACAAGCATCATTACGGAATCTTGAAACTCAGATCGGACAGATTGCCCGACAATTGTCTGAAAGGCCACCCGATGCTCTTCCAAGCAACACAATAACAAACTCAAATGCAACAGCAAACATTGTTACGTTGAGAAGTGGCACGACCGCTGTTGACTCACCAACTTCACAACATTTATGGAAAAGGAAGTCACTGATAAGACGCAGGAAAGACTGAGCCCAGCATGTACCATACAACCAAAGGAACTAGTCTGAACTTATGTTCCACCTATTCCATATCCCGGACGGCTGAAACATGAGAGATTGGAAGCTTAGTATGAGAAGTTTTTAGAACTCTTCAAACAACTCCACATCAACATCCCTTTCGTCGAGGCCATTGCTCATATGCCGAAATATGCAAAGTTTCTTAAAAAAGTGCTGACCAACAAAAGGAAGCTAGATGTACACTTGCATATTTTGTGCATGATTAGTTTTAGTAGAAATCACTTTTATAAATTTAAAACACGATCTTGTGCGTAAACTAAATCAATCATATTTTAAGAAACAACCACCGCAAACCACAACATCATGAACCTAAAACAAAAACCTATTGCCACTCATCTCCACCATTGGATACTCTATTTTCGGTCATGAAGAGGTGGTCTGACTCATTTAACCGAAGTAAGCTTTTCCAGTTGGAGTTGTTAGCAATTATGGATAGTGATGTTCACTAGGTGTCCTTAGGGACGACAATTGTTGACACAGCCGAATCCAATATGAAAAGAAAGGTTTTTGGTCGACTAGCACGACATGTTTAAAAAAACGGGTTGGGTCTGGTTGACCCATATAAAATGGGTTAACCCGTTAACCCATTTGACTATTAAAAAAACTTTTATAATCATATCATAATTTTATTTGCGAGTTTTCAATTCTCCATTTTTTTAAAGATACACTTGTAATTTGCAATTCATTTTCAAGAATTTTAATAATTTTCAACAAAAAAAATACTAATATTGCTCATTACTCTATTGACTCTAAATTATATCAATTTTGTTTTTTATAAATGGTTAAAAGGTTGTGTTCAAGTAGACCATATTTATGTGTGTGCGGGTTAGGTTTGAAGTTTTTGAAACGAATAATAATATGGGTCATGTTGCACATTTCAACCCGCTAACCCACAACCCGTTAACATAAAAACCCGCCAATCCAACACAATTGGCACCCTTATGTGTGCGCATTTGGCATGAAGTACCAACCTGGCCGAAAGAGATGGTTCACCAACGGTTGAGGTGGGAATGGTCATTAGACTTACTCAGTTGTTCGACATGCTGGCAAGCATGTAGAAGGACTCGTGTATGCTCAAAGTTGTGTTTAGTGAGGTGTACCAAGTATGCATTTTCATCGAATTCGAATGTGGGTTATGCGAGTCGAGTTATTCAAATTTGAAAAATTTAAAACCAAACTCAGTTTTGAATAAGCCAATTTGAATAAGCTTATTTGAACTAGGTTTGAATCCCAATCTATTCGAATACACCAAGTTGTAGGCCTATAGACGAACTGAACCAAACACAGCTTGTTCATGTTAGTTAGTTTTGTTTTAAACCTGTGCATGAACGGTTCATGAACACAAACCAAACAAAAATTATTGTTCGTGCTCGTTCATGAAAGCAAGCGAACATATACTATTTATGATAAAAACAAAAAAAACTTTTTTAATCCGAAAAAAATTAGACATAATCACCTTAACTAAATATAAAGCTAAGCACTTGTGGTATAATTGTCATAAACATGATCATCCCTCAATCGGCGGTTTTATTATGATAATGTCAACAAAGCCACATTAGATTTGTTGTTAGTTAAAGCTAGACTTTATAAAACAAACTATTAAGGAAACGTAAACAATAAGATTATATAATTTAAGTGTTAGGTTGTTATTGCAAATAAAATATTACAAAAAAAAACTTTAGATAATGAGTATAAATAAACATAAACGAATATAAATTAACACATTATCGAACCTTCACGAACACAAATGAACGAACACAACCCTTGTACATTTTCATTTATTTAACTAAACAGACAAAATTTTGTAAGGCCCCGTCACCGGTGCCCTACATTTGGTGTTGGATTTACTCATAAACGCAGTTCTAAATATCAGAGTTAATTAAAACTTTACGCGGAATATAAAGCTTCAACCATAAAACATTATATAACTTTAAAATTTTGTCTCATCAAACATTCATAGACATTTAAAAACAAAACATAGTCTTTAAAACATCATAACATTTCCTTGAGACGCCAGTGTCTTCAATTCGATGTCGTGTGTCCTCATCAAGCGAACTGCTTCATTCTACTCACTTGCGTGCATACTAAAAGTCAGCTACGCTGAGTGAGTTCTAGTTAATCACACATAATACAACGCATACACTTACCTTCAATTATGCATCCGAAGATACATAATAATTACTTTACTAATTTATTTTCATTACATAAGTTCATACATACGTTCGTACTTTATTACTTTCATACTATATAAATTACTGTCCCTTTCTATCTCGGATATTATTATGGTCTGATCCCTTCCTTTTCTATCTCGAATATTATTAGGGTCCGATCCCTTTTTCTTTTGTCAATCTCAGATATTATTAGGGTCTGATCCCTTTCTTTTCAATCTCAGATATTATTAGGGTCTGATCCCTTTCTTTTCAGCTCGACCCCAGCCAGGGGCTCTGCCCCTTGGACCCCGCTAGGGGCTGCCGCCCCTAGACCCCGCTGCCAGGGGCGCTGCCTCCAGACCCCCATTCTTTGTGGGTTATATAATAATAGAAATACGATATGAGTAGCGATAGTTAATTAATACATGTAAATATTATACAGTTAGCCGTGCACAGCTCAAGAAGGGAATAACTATTAACGGTGAACGTAACCGCATTCATGTGAGTTCTAGCCCCATTCCTTGTTATGTTTTTGGGGCTGTGTGCATACTCGATGTGATTAGTTAATACCCTTATCCTAAGAGATAAGTGTATGCCATATATGTATTATGTGAAAGATGTGAATGATTGCTTGTCGGTGCGTGAACGATATTCGGATATTGCACGTATTGGCAAGTTAGGATTATGGATATAATGTTATGTATAATGTATGAATTATATGTACGTATGTTATGAACGAATGTAAGAGATAGCCAGGTATAGAAGAAAGGGACTGAGCCCTAAAAATACTCAAGGCAAAAAGGGACTGAGCCCTAATAATACTCAAGGCAGAAAGGGACTGAGCCCTAAAAATACTCAAGGCAGAAAGGGGCTGAGCCCTAATAATACTCAAGGCTGAAAAAGGGACCGAGCCCTAATAATACTCGAGGCAGTAGGGCGTAATGCTCTTTAAAACGTATAAATATGTAAAGTATTGATAGATGCAAAGTATGTAAAGAAAGAATGAAAGAAAGAATGTATATATTTATATATGTATGAAAGAAAGATGTACAGGTTAAGAATATAAGATGTCTCTTCGGATGCGTATGTAGAAGTAGGTGAAAGTATTGCATATTACCTGATTAACTAAAACTCACTCAGCGTAGCTGACTTTTAGTATGCACGCAGGTGAGTAGAATGAGGCAGCTTGCTTGATGGGGACACATGGCAGAAGAATAAGAGTCTGGCATCTGAAGACTTAAAGATGTTTCAGTATTTATATTTGAATTGAAAGACAATATGTTTTATTATGAAAAAGTTATGGATTTATATGTAATGTTTTATGAATGTTTTAATGTTCCGCCAATGTTTTAATTAACTCTGATGTTTAGAACTATGTTAATGAGTAAATCCAATGTCCAAATGTGAGGCACCGGTAACAGGGTCTTACACCTTTCTTGTCTATCTCAGATATTATTAGGGTCTGATCCCTTTTTACTTCTCAATATCAGATATTATTAGGGTCTAATCTCTTTCTTCTCTATCTCATATATTATTAGGGTCTGGTCCCTCTTTCTTCGTGTATACTGTCTTTACATACCCATAACCTACGTACTTTCTTTAATCATTCATTCATATTCATATATTGTACATATATCTATCATACACATACATCTATCATATAAATACCTCCCTTGATAGCACGTGCAATATCCGAAGATCGTTCACGTACCGACAAGCTTTCATTCACATTTAAGATATACATAAATAACATATAAACCATACAAGGCATACACTTACCAGTTAAGGTAAGTGTATTAACTATCACATCGAGTATGCACACAGCCCCGAAAACATAACAAGGAAATGAGGCTAGAAACTTACTTGGATGCGATTACGTTCACCGTTTATAGTTATTCCTTTCTTGAGCTGTGCACGACTAACTGTATAACAATTACACGTATCAATTAACTATTACTACTCGTATCGTATTTCTATCTTTATATAACCCACAACGAACAGGGGTCCGGGGGCAGCGCCCCTGGCAGTGGGGTTCTAGGGGAGGCAGCCCCTAGCGGGGTCCAAGGGGCAGAACCCCTGGCTGGGGTTAAGCTAACTCAATCTCTCTAACGAATTAAGCCTAATTCGTTACTTTCATAATCTAGTTTGTTAACTGATTCGTCATTCCAATTCGTTATCTGAACAAGCCCTGATTCGTTACATTACTCTTAACGAATTGGCGAGTAACGAATCACCTGATTCGTTATCTGGTTCGCTGTCTAGTTCGTTATTTGGGCATAACGAATGGGTGAACTGGTTCGTTGTTTGGACATAACGAATTAGCGAACTGATTCGTTATATTGCCTTAACGAATTGGTTAGCTGATTCGTTACCTTACACCAATTTTATCCAGACTTTGACTCAGGGTCAAAGTCAAAATTGATATGAATATGGAATAGTCAACAGACCATCAGATCTGCAATTAGCCCTTCAAATCATATCGAAATAACATGATTTTGGTACCAATAGATTCGCAATATCAGCGCTAATAAACCCTAGTAATCAAATCCGTCTAACATCCATGTTTAGAGGGTGCGATTTACAACTAAGCACCTACGGCTTGTTTATCAATCGATTAACCCATCAATCGTTTATGGTTTTCAGTAAGGTTTGTTGTGCTAGGTTCGTTTTTATCATTATCATACAAATCTAAGGTTTCCCAAACAAATCCGAACCTTAATGGATGATTTCTAAATATAAACGTACCTTAAATGAGTCAAACTATGAACACGAGCTGTTCTTTGATGTAGGTTCGGTTCGTCACAACGTTCTAGCACCAACAATCTTCGGTTTTCAACTTCGGATATAGGCTCGGGTTAAAGGATAGTCTTGTGTGTGTTTTTGATGGTGTAGGCTAGGGTGTAGAGATGGATAAGAATGGAAAGGTTTAGGGTTTAATGGGTATTTATACTCCCTTAAGCCCATTGACCTAAGGCCCATTCCATCTCTTATTCCATCCTTTAAGGTCCAAGCCCATCATCTTTTAGTTTATTTATCTAAACCGACACACGACACTTAACTGAATAAACGAAACTTCATTTATTTATTATAATCAAAAGTAGGATGTTACAAATTTCTTGTTATATCCATTCATTTATTAAATGAGCGAACGTAAACGAACTTCCTGCCGAACAGTTCACGAGCTGTTCGTTGAACGTTCGGTTCGTTTGCAGCTCTTCCAAGTTGAGAAAAAAATTGAAAACTATAATAAAAACTTTTCTAAATTCTTGTGTTAACCTTAAACTATTTGAAAAATCAACACTAACAAAATTAATAAAATAATAGTAAATAGGGGGAACAGTAATAAGATTAGTGATGTAGGGTTTCGGTGTCTAGGCTAAATAGCTTAAATCGGTCATATTGTTAATTTAATAAACTTAACACCAAATTAGTATTGAAGTGTAATAAGGGGATGGAAAGCTACCTTATAAGGGGTTGATATATATGTTCACTGTCATAAAACGTTTTTTAGGCTTAATGCTAACAGGTGAGGAAAACTTTAAAGTTAAGCATGTTTAAATGGGAGTAGTGTCGGGATGAATAACCTCCTGAGAAGTCTTCACTTGAACAACCCTAAATCAGACAATATTATGATGCGGTTACGCTGCCCTGTAAGCACTCATATCAAGTACCCTATATCTTTTTTTTAGTTAAATTAAATTTAAGTATATCATTTTTGATCAATTTTCTATTAAAATTTTAGGTATTCAATATATTATAAATTACATAAATATTTGAAGTAGTTTAGCTTCTTCCAATAAAAACTCGCCCCATTTTGTTTGAAAGATAAGTGTTAGACAATAATGATTATGTAACATTCATTATTTTTTAAACCCAAAACCCGACAAATTTATCTTTTTTTTGTCACATTTATTATTCAAACGTTCATTATTATATAATCTCGCTTTTGTTTTTGTATATTTATATTCTTTTATTTACTTATTTATTAATAATACTATGAATCATGTGCAAAAACAACCCCTAACTAACCTTTTATCTAGTTTCACATCCACAACTAAAGACCAAGGGCTATATTGCAATTAATAAAATATTTTCTTTCTTCCCTCCCCTCCCTTCTTCCCGGTAGCGACCATAAACACCCCCTTCCGCCCCCCCCCCCCCCCGCACATCTTTCTCGATTCTTACTTCACAGCGAAATCAACGAAATTGAGCATGATAAATTTTTTGTCGACTAATAACGCATCCACTGACACCCTAATTGCGGATATTGATCACTAATTGACACCTAATTGATTGTAATTTCAAACTTAAAAACTGCGGCTGAATTAGGCCTTGTAACACTATACATACACCATCTCAATTCAATTAATTGATACCACACCGTCCTTTTAACATCGCGAACCTAAGCCCTTAATTAATATCTGCAAAACAAAGTTGTTCTGATCAGTTTGAAGCCGTGTCCAAGCCGAAGCCCTTATTCGCCGTTCACACATCTGTTTCTAATCAAGGCAATAATTATATGTATTCAGTTCTTTTTTCAAGCGATTAACATTAACCCTAAATTAATTTCAACTAAAAATTATCAATTTGATCGATTTGAATTCTAGGGCTTGATTTGGGAATAACTAGAAATGGATTAAGTGTATTTTACGTTATCATTTTTAGTTATTAAACAAGTCAAAGCGTTGGCCTGCATGTTTATTAAAGCGTGAACTGGCCTGGGGAGCGGGTTAGAGTCCCCCAGGCCCGACTTTGAGATTCTAATTTTTTTAAACTTCTTTTAATCATTTTTTTAATATCATTACATTAGATAAACATTATTATTGATCATCCGGACCCGTTCATTTACCAACTATTTATATATATAAACATAAGATCCTTTACCATTATAAACCGAACTCTATTCATTGAACAAAAATTAATGTCCATTTAACTTTCTTGTTATTAAATAGATTATACTAGTATTTTAACCCCCGCGTTGCGGGGGTATGAAAGTGTAACTGAAAAAACTAACGACGTCCACATGCTACTACGAAATCGGTCGTCGATTAACATTCGTTTATAACATTCAAGACTTACTATTTAAAAGGAAACCATCTTATACGTTTCATGACCATCAACCATCGTGACACCATCTCTATCTCCACATCATTTTCTATTTAAAAATCGTACACGGAATCCCTGTTTTGAATGTTTGAATTGTCAATTTCAGATTTTTTGAATTCAAACATTTAAAAATAGGAACAAAGAGACCCAGAAAAATCGTCTGTCTATAAAGCTCAAAAAATCATCATAATTTTAAATAATTTTAGCAAGAAACTTGATACATGATTATTCAAAACCGACTTTTAACTCACGATTCAAATTAATAAATGGTTTATTAAATTTCTTTTATGACAACTTAATTGGGTAAATGGGACTTCTTTTTACTACACAAAGTCAAAAAAAGTTTGTTGAAAGGTATTGAATAATACATAAGAACATAACAATTATTTGTACAACTCAATAAGCATAAAGTACATCCCATTATGCACAATTTCAAGTGAATAGTAACTATCCTTCACAAAACCAATCTCACAATTGTATATATACTAGTATTTTGAAGCCGCGCGTTGCGGCGATGGCGTTAAACAATACCAAATTGATGTTTCAGCTCGTTATAGTACCGTAACACGTATAGCAATCAAAAGAGAAAACCTAAAAAGTAGAGTGACAATATGTTCAAAAAGAATGGACATGCATTTTACATCAATCTAAACTCTATATATAACATAATAAAAACCTTTACGCAACCCATTAACTATAATTTAATTTATACTATGACTATTATTTGATATTATAAATATTTTGACAAAATTATTTAAAAAAATATGATTTGTAATAAAGTTTATGAATGACTAAGCAACTCATATCGTTTTAATCCATTAACACGACTGGCACATGAACTTAGATTTCTTAGGATACAAAAACATTCATGTGCGTTTTGTTTGGTTAAAAAAAAATAAAATTATTTGTGATGTAACAAAACTTAGAGGGGTGTTATTAGATTTTGCAAGATATTTAAGGGGCATTTTTAAAATTTATCATATGAAATTTGATAAAGTTATGGACCCATTCATGGTAACTAACTTACCTTAGTACAAATAAATTAGCATGTGGTACAAGTGAATTAAGCATGAAATCAAGTGAATAGTAGACAACTTATTTTTGATAGTAGACAACTTATTTTTGATAATTGTAAATTAGCATGAAATCAAGTGAATAGTAGACAACTAATTATTGATAATTGTTATATATATAATTATATGTTTATTCTTATAAAATTTATTAATTACAATAATAATAATAATAATAATAATAATAATTATTATTATTATTATAACTATAAGTATAATAAACCTAATACTATTGTTAAGAGTTGTGACACATTTTATCAAACCAAACACCGTCAAACTTTTAGTTATAAATATCTCGTCCCTAGAATATTTTCCTTATTAGTTTAAACTTTATTGCAAGAAAAACCGGTTAATTTATTTTTATTATTTTTTATTTATAAAATGTTTAAACCAACTAAAAGTTTACATATAGACTTAGAAAGATCCCAAATTCTCGTTATTTTGTTTGTTATCCTCGTTAAGATGTTTAATTTGAAAGTACTTTTAAATTAGGACAAGTTGTCGGGATTTCTCGCATGACCTATTAACTCGCTTCAACCATCTATCTATTCCCGCCTCTATATTTAAGGTGAGTTTACATACATCTTTTTTCCTTTTTTATATTTTTAGGTTAGCATGTACATCTTATTCACTTTTACTCATGTTTTATTACCACATTAATTCAAAACGCAATTTAATATACATGTATGTGTTATTATTACATGCTCTATATTATTTTTGGTGGTTAGTATCTCATCCTCATCTATTATCATCTAGTATGATCATACATTTACCCAAGTACATTGATTTTGTATCAATAAGAACGGATTCATGTCTATTTAGTTGTTTAAATTTTCATAAGAGTTGTAATGCTCACCATTTACATATGAATTGTGATTTACCTATTTATATATATAAAACTAAAACTTATGTATTCTCAACAACATTTGTGTTGACAACCCCTATTTTTACACATGTTACATGTACTAGTAGTTGATATTGTTCAAGATCGAAGAAATTATTCAATACATTAGTTTTACCTTAGGTTATTTATTTAATATACAAAAGTATAATGTATTTGTTTCATTTATTGAACTTGTGTACTTGTTAATATCAATAAAATTAAATAATTATTGTCACTTTAATTAGTGTTTTTTGAGCTACTGCCCAATCAATATATTACGCCTCGGCATGTTCCGCCGCCTTTGGTCGGGGTGTGACAAATTAGCACATGGGATGTTAGGGCTTTCATTTAGATTAAAGAAACGAATAGAATGGTAGTAGACTTACCTTGGATTGATGCCTAATACAACAACCAGTAAAATTAGTCGGGGTTCAAGCGGCGGGCGACTTTGATAACAAGGAAAAGATTAGGGTACACCCTAACTGACACTTTCACCAATCTACCTTATTTGAGTATATATCCTAAGGGTTGGCGTTAGTGTACCCATTGGGGTACCTTACCCACTTTCAAAGTTGAAGAAACACTAAGTGAACCCTGGACAGATTATAGATAATCTGGGGGTTAAGTAATGTTTCCCACGAGGATGAGGTCTAGCAGAAAGTTGCTCTTCAGGGGACCTGCAAAACAGACACCGTAAGCTCGTCACTGAGAAGGGGGGGGGGGGGTTCCTCCTTGTGACCACCCTCCGGCGTGAGAATCAGACTAGATTGCTCTGAATATAGTGTATATTAAGAGATTGCTAGATAAGATTGAGATATCAGATGATCTTACCATTCCAAGGTGTTGGAGTATTTATAGCCGAAGGTAGGTTTCCTAGAAGGTACTGCCGGCTGAATAGTATTCCTGTTCCACCAACAGTGGACTACGCACAGGCCATGCTGGTTGGTGGGTAGGCTACGGCCAACAGTAAAGGTCGGCTGTATACTGTTCCTTTACTGCCGGCTACGCACTGTTCCACCAACTGTAGGCTGCGCACGTCCCCTCGTAAGGGTTGGTGAGTAGGCAGCGGCTAATAGTGACAAACAGTACTAGAGGGTGCTCCTCCTCGTATTGTTGTCGGTGAGCTGTCACCCTGTGATTGGTTCATGGGCTGCTCTGGTCAATTTGTCTGTTCCGCCCATACCTTAGTAGGTATAGTACGAAAGACCTTCCAGAAGCATACGGACTGGCTCATTTGGGCGGGAGTATTCCCGCCTTCCTCATTCCTTCATGTGACTACTGAAGTAGCTAATGCCTTGTGCGTGTAGCCTTGCTGTTAGTGCGGGTAGCCTTCCCTGATGGCTTGTATCCGCAGCTGCGGGAACAGGCGGGGTACTTCACCATTGGGAGGCTTTCCCTGCGGGTACAGCTGGCGTACTGCGCGTAAGGTTCTGTGAGCATGGTGGGTCATGCTGGAGCAGTTGGTCATTGCGCAGACGTCCCTGTTCAAGGTGAGTCTTGCGGGTCCAACTGGGCTCTGCTGGGACCTACCTCTTCAAGTCCCCCCAGTCCAATGTTCTTCTCATGAATTATTAATAAGTGAGGTGAACTTTTGGACTTATCTAGGGGTTTTGAAAAGGGTTTAGTTTTTAGGTTTTCCGTGGTGATTCTTCCCGCGGTTTTCCTGATGTCACGCAGAAATTCCCGACTTTTCTGCTTGATCTTTGGGTATGAAGCGGGTAGGTTTGTAACCTCCTCGCACGTCAGGAGCGTTGAGTCCCACTTGTGTGGATTCTCCATGGGGTCTTGGTAGTTTTCAACATAGTGATCAATTATGCTAAAACCACCAATTCCATCTTGGAGTTTCAAACAATATAGTTCTCGACGTTCCCGTCATGCGGGGATGTTATTCCCCTTTCCGCAAGCATGGCCCAGAAGATCCTTCTTGGTTTGAATTCCCTGCAGAGTGCTAAGTATGTGAAGGGTTTTGCCTTGACACTGTACCCGCACTTGTCTTACGGTTACTTTATTTCCAAGGTATTCCTGGCGTCAATTCCCTGCGGGTGCTAAGTATGTGAAGGGTTTTGCCTTGACACTGTACCCGCACCCGTCTTATGGTTATTTGGTTCCCAAGGCAAGGGGTATTTTCCCGCTTACTTTTGAATCTTTTTTGAATTTTGAATTTTGAAATTCGAAGAGTTGGTGAAAGGATAAGAACAGTCCAAACATCTGAAACGTCGTGCGACGGTTTCTTCTGACTGTGTCAGGACGTGCAGGAAGTTATGGTGACGTGACAGTACATGGTCATTCCAGACGCTTTTTCAGGCGCGTGGGCGCGATTTTTCGGGCGCGTGGGCGCGAAATTAATGGTATGCGTCCTGTCAACAGCTGTTGCCAGCTTGCTTTTCGCCACGTGTCATAGTTTCATTGCACCTTCGTTTTCTCTCTCTTCCGCATTAATTTCATCGCATTAATTGCGATTAGTATATAAAGGGGGAGAGGGTTCTTTGTAATCCACACTTTCACTCTTCTCTTCATCTTTTAAGCGATTTCCGGCGAATACTCATCCTTTTCAGGCAAGCATTCTCCCGAAATCGTTTTCTTCTTTCTTTTACAAGATGTCTCGTGATCTCGAATCTACGGCTGACGACAAGAGTACTGCTGGCGAGTGCCAGTGTGCTCTACCTGGCGATCTGTATCGGTACGTCGTCAGGAAGTTCATGCTCGAGTCTCTCGAGCCTGAGTTTCCTGAACCCCACCAGACGGTGTACGATGCCCCCAGAGGCAAGATCGGGGTTTATGCTGCATTCTTTGTCTATGGGAATCTTAGGTTCCCATTGACAAAGTTTGTTTACCGTGTCCTTGAGAGGCACGACGTTCATTTGACCGAGTTGCACCCCATGGCGATCGCCAAGATTCGCCACTTCGAGTGGGTGTGCCGGATTTTGGGCATTGAGCCCTACGTTGACCGCCTGATGACCTTCTATACGTGGAGGTGCATCCAGGGGTGGTATACGTTGACAACCCGGATTAAGGGTTTAAAGATCTGCGCGACCGAGCGCAGTCTTCGCGCGTGGAAGAGGGAGTTTTTCTTCATATCCGCTCGCGCCATCCCCATTGCCATGAAATTCAAAAACGGGCAAGCACTTCCCAGCCTTCACGCCTCCAACTACCAGGAGGCGGAATGGTTTGCGAAGATATCTCGGGTCCAATCTCCGGTTTACCGGTTTGCGGAGTCCGGGATGGTGATGCTGGGGATGAGCCGAGTGTGGAAGGCTGCCGATGCGCAAAAGATCCCAATCGTCCTCGAATACGGTTCGAACTCTGTTCCTTACGATATGCTTTGTCTCTTATTGTTGATTCTGAATTGCTTCTAACTTTTTTCCTGTTTATTTCAGAGGGGAACGACCTGCAGTCGCTCCTTAATCCGCGGGAGGCTGACGGTCCCGCCCGGATGGGTACTCGCGCTCTAGACGAGAACGAGTTGCCCATCCTAGAACAAACGGCGGATCGGTTCGTGGAGGTCTATCCGCTAGGCCATGAGATCCTTAGCGCCCGTCGGCCAGGTAAGGCGCTATTCGACCCTCGACCCCTCAATGTTGAAACCTCTGCTGGAATTCCTTTAATCGTATGTTCTGATGAGGAATCCGCAGATGGTCCTCCGTTGGTGCGGAAGAAGAAGGCTGCCGGCGGGAAGGGGAAGGAGAAGGCCTCCACTGCTGATCCAGCGCCTCGGTCTGATTCGGAGACCGAGAGCGAAGAGGTGGCGGGGAATCCCGGTGGTGATAAGACCACAGCTCCGGAGGTTGCGACTGTCACCTCCGGAGAGCCAAAGAAGACGACGGTGACCGGCGCAAAGAGGCCGGCTCCATCGGGTCCGTCCCCGCCTCTCCGTACCTTTAGGCTCAAGAAAACCCGTAAGTACAACTTTCCTTTAGCTTTTATCTTCATAGCTTTATCTTTTAACACTTTTCTTCTTTACGCAGGCGTGGATGTTGACGCATTCCAGGGTGGAGCGCCAAGTAGTACCTCCCCGCCAATGACGGTAGGCTTGGTCAGCCTACCTGAGGCGACGACCCAGGCGCCTGCGCCTGCTTCCGCTGGTCCAGTTGCTCACTCCTTTGAGCCGACGACTGTTCCAGTTGAGATGACGTCACCGCCGGCTGCGAGTGCTATTTTTACAGCATCTTTCACCGAGCCGGCGGTTACTACTGCTGCGGACCCTGCGGCGGCGACTGCGGCGGCTGCTACCGTGCCTCCGCCATCGGCAACGACGGCCGGTCCATCAGGTACGCATGGGGCTTCTCGCCAGTCTTTGCCACCTTCCCATCTGCCTGACCTCTTGGATGGATTTCCTTTGGGTTCAGGTGATGGGTTCGGCGGCTATCGGCCTGTTATTGACCCTACAGGTGCGTAGGGTTCTTTTGGCCCTTTTCATATATATATATTTTATCATCTTTTCCTAACTGCTTTGTGTTTTTTGCAGTGTCGGATTCCAATGAAGTGTATGTTCCACGATGGAACATTCGCCGAGGAACAACCCTTCGCACCCCTGTGGAGTGCGTGGAATGGGCTCGTCACGCTGCTCCCAGTGGTGCGTTGGGGGAAGCCATGGCTAGCTACCAGGAGGGTAGGCTAACCAATGAGCTTCGGGTTCTCCTGGCCCAGATGCAGCCGCGCGTCGAGCTGCTTTGTCGTGAAAACGACAAGTTAAAAGCAGCTCGCCTTAAGGAAGTAGCTCAGGCGCGGGCTGTCCGGGAGGAGAACCAAAAACTTGCCGCAGTGGCTGCGGAGAAGGAGAAGGCCTTCAAGGCCCTCGAGGTTGAAGTTCAGGCTCGACTCGAGGCCCGTTCCAAGGCTGCCCAAGCTGTTAATGAACAGCTTCGGCTAGCTAAGGAAACTGCGAGGAACGCAACCGAGAGGGCCACCAAGGCTGAAGCTGTTGCTGAGCCTCTACGCGTGGAGAATGAATAACTTAAAGCCAAATTAGAGGCTCTCCAGCAGGCTCATGATGCCTTGGCGATGGAAGACGCCAAAAAGCTCCAGGAGATCTTGGACCAGAGGGGGGTGCTTGACCATACTGAGCGGAAGCTAAAGGGCGTCGAAGAGGCTGCGGCTAAAGAAGTGTTGCTTGCCAACCTCAACAAGAGTGAAGCCGAACGCGCCCGTAACGAAGCTTAAGCTGCCCTCCAGGAAGCTCTGGTTGCCAAGGAATGGCTTCTTCGAGAAGCGTTGTCTCAGGTAAGCTTTTCTTGTCTTTACGCTTTTCTTTGTAAATAGAAAGGGTTCTGATACTTGTATATTTTCTTGTAGGTTGTGCATCGGGTCTTCTCAGAGACATCTTACGACGATGCTATGAGCGCAACCCTCAACGCTTCTCACGAGGATGGGGAACGGGCCGGCTTCCTGCTTGGTCTAGGGTTCGTTGAGAAAGGCGTCCCGCCTTCCAACTTCCCTTTGTATAATGTGGATACTGAAGCTGCTTATGACCAAGCAGTGAACCAGTATGCCGCCTTCCCGCATCCAGTGGTGGAGAAGGTGAACGAAGTCGCTGCTGCTGATGATGGGCTTGCTATCCTTAGAGCTTTCCTTGAACCACCACGCTCTACTGATGGAGCGGGTCCAAGTGGAAGTGGTCCTGAAGCTTGATTCTGAAGATCCCTTTCCACCACTAGCGTAGATTTTTGCTTTTGTATAGCTCTGTAATATTTGAATTTTGATGAAATAAAGATTGTGTTTGTTCTTTGCCTTGTTTATTTTACGCATGTTTTAACTTAGCAATTTCTTTAGTACTTAGATCATTTAACTTTTTAACGTGGTAAATTATAAGTTTGTTTCGCTTCCTCTTTCATGATTGTGCGGGTATGACCGTCACTTACACTTAGTAGGATGGCTTAACTTTACTTATATCTGATCTGCGTGGAAGTTTTCTTCATCTTTTCCTTTGAAATTTTCTAAGTGTTCAGAATAAGTTAACCTTTGAACGTGGTAGATGATAGGTTGAAGTTTTGCTTCCTTGTTCGTGATTGTGCGGGTAAGACCGTCACTTGCACTTACAAGGATGGCTAAACTTTACTTACATCTGACCTGCGTGTAGGTTTTCCTTAAAACTTTTAACATTTTTAGCGTTGTGTTTATGCGGGTTTTGCCGCCTTCCACACGTAACGACTTACTTCTTCCCCTATTTATGTGGTGAATACCGGCATAATAGTGTGGGAAGTTCATAAGTATAAAGGTAAGGCTATCAACACATTGTGAAAGGAGAATCATTTCCATTAGAAGTGGCTCTAGGCCTTTTCTTTACAAGTTTGGAATTGATCTACATATAACATTTGCGTAATTGAGCTCCATTCCATGTTCTTGGGATGAGAGTGCCATCGAGCCTTTCGAGCCGGTATGCACCCTTTCCCAGGACTTCTTTGATGACGTATGGCCCTTCCCAGACCGGGGCCAACTTTCCTGGGCGTTCTTGGTTCGAAGCCTCATTGTTACGCAATATGTAGTCTCCTACATTGAAGTTGCAGAGTTTTACCCGCGTGTTGTAGTACTTTTGCATTTGTCGCTTGTAATTCTCTTCACGCACTGCAGCTAAGTCTCTGCGTTCCTCGGTTAGCATAAGGTCTAACCGTCTTTCCGCATCATTGTCTTCTGGCTGAATCAAGACCCTTGGTGAGGGTAAACCAATTTCGACCGGGACCATGGCTTCAGTGCCATAAGTGAGACTGAACGGGGTTTCTCCCGTACTGGCCTTAATCAGCGTTCTGTTTGCCCAAAGGACGTGCGGAAGCTCGTCCACCCAGCCGGATCTGTGTTCCAAGAGTCTTCTCTTGATGCCTTCGACGATGCTCTTATTTGCTCTTTCCACCTCACCATTACCTTGCGGGTGTGCCACTGAGGTAAAGGTGTGGGTGATTTGAAGTTCTTTTAGCCACTGCTGTAGCTTCTTGTCAGCAAAGTTGGTGCCGTTATCGCTCACCAAATTCTGTGGAAGTCCAAAACGACAAATAATAAATTCCCAAATAAATTTTTTGATATGTTTCGCGGTTGTTTGGGTTAAAGGTTTTGCTTCTATCCACTTGGTGAAGTAGTCGATGGCTACCACTAGGAACTGAACATTTCCTGCTGCTGTAGGAAATGGGCCTGTCACATCGACGGCCCACTTCTGAAATGGCCATGAAGAAGTGACTGGAACAAGTTCATTCTTCGGGCGGTGCGTGTTGGGTGCGTAAAGCTGGCAAGACCTGCATTTTCTGATGTATGCCAGTGCATCCATATGCATCCCCGGCCAAAAGTATCCCGCGTTGTTTAGCTTAGCTACAACAGCGCGGGGGCCTGCGTGTACTCCACAGATGCCTTCGTGTACTTCCCTTAGGAGGTAGTCAGCATCTTGGTTGTCCACGCATCTTACGAGTGGGCCAAGAAAGTTACGTCTGTAAAGGATGTCATCGATGAGTTGATAGTTCAGTGCTTTACAGCGTAGTTTTCTTGCCTGTGTTTTGGATTCTGGTAGTGTACCTGCCGCAAGGTATTTTATTATCGGTGTCATCCACGTTTCCGAGCTGGTTTGGATGACACAAATTTCCTTGTGCGGGACCGAAGGTGCCTCGAGGAGTTCAATGCGGATATCCTTTCCTAAGTGGGTGAAGGCTAATGATGCAAGCTTGCTTAACGCATCCGCAGATTTGTTTTCACTTCGCTTGACGTGTATGACTTTGCAGTCATTGAAATCGCGCATAAGGGATTTTGCTTGTGCGAGGTATAGGGACATTGTGTCGTTCACGGCCGTGTACGTTCCGTTGATTTGATTGGCTACCAACATGGAATCCACGTGGGCTTCCAAGTTTTTCAACCCCATCTTACGCGCAATTCTCAGCCCAGCCAAGAATGCCTCATATTCGGCTTCGTTATTCGTACTTGGAAAATCCAGTCGAATAGCGTAAGTGTACTCTTGGCCTGCTGGGTTGGTTAGTTTCAGCCCTGCGCCTGAACCCTCGTTACTGGCTGCTCCATCAGTGTAGAGTCGCCAGACGTCATTGATGTCTTGTGCTGGAGAGGGTTGAGTCTCTTCCTGGCACTCTTTTTCCCGCGATGCAGGCACTTCTGCAATAAAGTCGGCCAGAACCTGGCCTTTTATAGCTGGTCTTGGCTTATACTTTATCGCGTATTCCCCCAACTCGATTGCCCATTTGGCTAGGCGTCCCGATAACTCGGGTTTGCCTAGGACGTTTGCAAGTTTGAAGTTGGAGAGAATGGTGATTGGGTGACCCTGGAAATATCGTCTTAACCTGCGTGAAGCATGTATAAGTGCTAAGACTAATTTTTCGAGGGTAGAGTACCGGGTTTCTACGTCTGTTAGGATACGGCTGACATAATAGATTGGCATCTGGATGCTTTTTCGATCTACTAGCAGTATTGCCCCGGTTGCTCTATCTGTTGCGGAAAGGTATAGGATTAACTCCTCTCCCGCTTTAGGCGCTGTGAGCGTTGGGAGTTCGATCAAGCGTGACCGAATCTCCTGAAAAGCTGCTTCCGCTTCTGGTGTCCAGCGGAAGTGCGTTTTCTTTAAGCAGTTTCTCAACGTTGACACGAAAGGAAACGACTTTTCTGCGTGGTTTGCCAAAAAGCGATTAAGTGCCACTAGTCGTCCATTCAATGTCTGAGCCTGTTTGATGGTAGTAGGTGATTCCATTTTGATAATGGCTTCGACCTTTTCAGGGTTCGCTCTAAAGCCATCTTTAGTGACGATGACCCCCAAGAACTTCCCTTCTTCCATTCCAAAGGCACACTTGCTCGGGTTGAGCTTCATGTTTATCTTCCTGAGCGTGTTGAAAGTTTCTTCGATGTCTTTCAACATCGCTTCTGGGTCAGGGCTTTTGACGACCAAGTCATCCATGTAGACTTCCAAGTTCCTCCCAATTTGGGCATGAAACTGGTTGTCCATCAGGCGTTGGTATGTGGACCCGGCATTCTTAAGTCCGAATGGCATCATTTGGTAACAAAATGTGCCATCGGGCGTCCGAAATGCGGTTTTGTCCTGATCATCAACGGCCATGTGGATTTGATGGTACCCCTTATACGCGTCCAGGAAGCATTTAAGGCGGAACGGTGCCAACGAGTCCACCTTAAGATCAATTTCGGGTAACGGATAACAATCTTTGGGGCATGCTTTGTTCAAGTCCTTGAAATCTATGCACATGCGCCATTGTTTGTTATTCTTCGGTACCATAACGGGATTTGCAACCCAAGTTTGATATCTACTAACGCGTACGATACCTGCGTCAAGGAGTTCCTTGACTTGGGTTCTACACGCGTTAGTTTGTTCTGGCCCCATTACTCTGCGCTTTTGTACGATCGGCGTAACAGCCGAATCGCATTTGAGCTTATGCTCTGCCTTACTTCGGGGTACACCAGTCATGTCAGCTGGTGTCCACGCGAAGATGTCAGCGTTTTTTTGTAATAAGCGCTTGAGTTGGGTGCGTGTGGGATCAACAATTGTCGGGCCAATGGTGACGGCCTGGTCAGGGTACTTGCCATTGAAGGCCCATTTTTCTGGTTCGGTGATGGTTGGTTTAGCCATCTTTGGTTTGGGTTTAGATGAGACAGATGCGATGCATACCTGGGGAATGCCGGTGATCATCGCTACACCCTCAGCTGTTGGCCATCCCATCATGCCGTGGACTGAGGATACCACGGCGTTGAATCTTGCCATCCCATCTCTCCCGAAGAGAATGTCGTATGTGTGGTGTGGCTTCCTCATCACGACAAAGTCCACATCTTCTGTGCGGGAGTGTTTCCCGTCCGTAAGAGTGACGGGGAAAGATAGGATACCCAGGGAGGTGTTTGTGCTGCCATCAAACCCTTCCATCGAGGCGCAGATCGTTTCCAGGCGTTCCTTGTCTTCGTCATCTAGCTTGTCAAAGAACTGCCTGTACATCACCGTTGACGAGGCGCCGTTGTCAGCAAGAGTGCGAGAAGTGATGTAGTGCCCCAGCTGGCTTTTGATGACGATAGGGCCTTCTTTGCTGGGTCCTCCTGGAACTCGCGGGAAGCGCACCTCAGCTTCCATCCACGCACATGGTTCTGTCGTTCGCCTTTTTCTTCCTCTGATCTTACCATGAACCATGTTGATGCTGATGTCAACGGGCTTTCTTCCGTTGCCTCGGTACCGGTTGTCATTTCTTCCTCCCTTCTTGATTGATGCCACCAGGTGTGCCAGCCTTCCATCCTTGACGAATGCTTCAATAATATCCTTCAAGGATGTACACTCTTCCGTACCATGACCTTTTGTCCCGTGGAAGTCACAGGATTTACTCTGATCCGCATTAGGTCGCTGCCGGATCATTGGAGCTTTTGGCCACGGTAGCTTTTCAGTGGCGAATATCTCCGTGACGCTTTTGGTGAGTGGCGTCCACCTGTGCTTTTGGCTTGAAGGGTGTGTGTGATTTCTTCCGCCAACAAGAGGGTGAGAGCTGGATGAGGTGTCAAAGTTTACCCTTGACTGCCAGATACCTAGCTTCCTCTTTTTGTTCTACCGGGCGATCCGGACATTGTTCTCTCTTGTCCTCTGCGTGTAGAGGTGTGTACTCTGGGGAAGATCTCTTCCCAGTTGCTTTTCCATCTCGGCAAAGCGCTTTGCCGCCGTCATGATGGCATCCCATGTTGATGGCATGCCATCCTTACCCGTCAGTGTGCGGATAAGCTCTGGGTATTCGGCGCCTTGGATGAAAGCGGCGCGAACAAGATCTTCACTTATGCTGCCGAGACTTAGCTTTTTGGAATTGAAACGGGTGATGAAGTCTAGTAAAGATTCATCCTCCTCTCTAACGCAATTGAGGATCGTCCACTGTTCTTCAGTATATTTCCTCTGTTGGCTGAAGTGCTGGCTGAACTTATTCTGGAAGTCCGCCCAATCATAAATGTGGTGGACCGGCAAGCGATCGAACCATGCCCTGGCCGCTCCGACCAGAGTCATCTGGAACATGTAACACCACGTGGGTTCCGTCCAGTTACTGACGGTTGCCCCGCAATGAACCTGTTCAAATGGTCGTCTGGGTCGGATAGACCATCATAAGTGCCAATGTTGGACATTTGTTTGGCACTTCTCGGGGCGATTGCTTCCGCAATGTCCCTTGCGAACTTTGACTTTCCTGCATTTGTAGCAGTTGGTCTAAAGGTTTTGGAGAAGTCACGCGGGTTTCTCTCCGCATTTGTTGGTTTAAAAGCTTCCCCAAAATTCCTTTTTGGTTGGAAGTCCGTTTCCTTACGCTTCCCTTTCGCCTTATGGCGAGGGTTTGCGTCGGTATCGGATTCTTCCCTCTCGTCGTCTGAGTACTCGCACTCACTGTTCATATTGAGGTGTTGGCGAGTACTACCGAATTCATCAGCCGGTTGAACTGAACGCAAGCGTTCATCCAATTCAGCTTGGAACTCTCTTTGACGTGCTTCGGCCCACGCCTTCACTTGATCTAGTGTTTGGCGAGGGACCCTTGTTCGTTTTTCCAACTGGGCATCAGTGAACCCCAATGGAATATTTACTGCACTTGCCCCGGCTTGGTTAGCCGGGGTAGTGTTCGTAAGATTTGTATAACCGCCGGTGTTCCCAGTTACTGGGGTTGTGGTCACCGGGGTTTCTTGGTCACTTACTGGTCTTGGGACCGGAGTAACGTTAACCATTTCTTCAGAAACTTTGAAAAGACTAAGAATTAGTTCTAGCTTTTTATGCACGGATGGCGCCAATGAAGAAACACTAAGTGAACCCTGGACAGATTATAGATAATCTGGGGGTTAAGTAATGTTTCCCACGAGGATGAGGTCTAGCAGAAAGTTGCTCTTCAGGGGACCTGCAAAACAGACACAGTAAGCTCGTCACTGAGAAGGGGGGGTTCCTCCTTGTGACCACCCTCCGGCGTGAGAATCAGACTAGATTGCTCTGAATATAGTGTATATTAAGAGATTGCTAGATAAGATTGAGATATCAGATGATCTTACCATTCCAAGGTGTTGGAGTATTTATAGCCGAAGGTAGGTTTCCTAGAAGGTACTGCCGGCTGAATAGTATTCCTGTTCCACCAACAGTGGACTACGCACAGGCCATGCTGGTTGGTGGGTAGGCTACGGCCAACAGTAAAGGTCGGCTGTATACTGTTCCTTTACAGCCGGCTACGCACTGCTCCACCAACTGTAGGCTGCGCACGTCCCCTCGTAAGGGTTGGTGAGTAGGCAGCGGCTAATAGTGACAAACAGTACTAGAGGGTGCTCCTCCTCGTATTGTTGTCGGTGAGCTGTCACCCTGTGATTGGTTCATGAGCTGCTCTGGTCAATTTATCTGTTCCGCCCATACCTTAGTAGGTATAGTACGAAAGACCTTCCAGAAGCATACGGACTGGCTCATTTGGGCGGGAGTATTCCCGCCTTGCTCATTCCTTCATGTGACTACTGAAGTAGCTAATGCCTTGTGCGTGTAGCCTTGCTGTTAGTGCGGGTAGCCTTCCCTGATGGCTTGTATCCGCAGCTGCGGGAACAGGCGGGGTACTTCACCATTGGGAGGCTTTCCCTGCAGGTACAGCTGGCGTACTGCGCGTAAGGTTCTGTGAGCATGGTGGGTCCTGCTGGAGCAGTTGGTCATTGCGCAGACGTCCCTGTTCAAGGTGAGTCTTGCGGGTCCAACTGGGCTCTGCTGGGACCTACCTCTTCAAAAGTCTATATCACATTATCACTTAACATACGAAGCAAAACATATAGCTAAAATAGTGTATCTAGCTATTAAAAATAAAGTATTAATAAGCTAAATTTAAAATTTCCCAATGAATAAAAGTAGTTAGAACGTTGTTTGACTGTGTCACCTACCATACAAAAGGGCAAATCCGTAATTTCACAATGAACTCGGTGCATGTCTTGTATGCGCGCAACTATTGTTTTCTTTAATTTTTCCCACTTATAAATATAGACACAACATAAATGCATAACCAGCACCAAGCTGCTAACTATAATAAACCTTCAATGGCTATTTCATCATCCATTTGCCCCATGCTACCTTTCTTGATATTGTTATTAACCGGTACTACCTTACACGCTAACGCGTGCTATACGTCGATCATAAGCTTTGGAGACTCGTTAGCCGATACCGGAAACCTAAAAGAATTCTCAGTTAGATTAAACAGTGCACCACCCCATTTCTTGCTTCCACCTTATGGTGAAACATTCTTCCACAAACCCACTGGTCGGTGCTCCGATGGCCGCCTTATCATCGATTTTATTGGTACTATATATATAACACACTTGGTTTTTCATATGTACACATATATAGTTAATTTACCATTTTGTAATATTTTTGTTTAAGCTGAGAGTCTTGAGATGCCGATGATACCGCCATCCGAGGTTATTTGGAAAAATAGCATGATTGAAATAGGGCAAGGAGTGAATTTTGCTGTGGCAGGTGCGACCGCTTTGGATTCGTCTTTCCATGAAGCTCATGGGGTGGTCAATCAATATACCAATGTGTCTTTGGGTATAGAGTTGGAATGGTTCAAAAGTTGGTTGCCTTCTGTTTGCAGCAATGGGTCAGGTAACCGAGTCTAACCTATATGCTTGGCATATTTTACGAGTGTTTTTGATCAATTTCGAAATCCGAACGAAAATAGTTTAATACTAATATTATGTATATGTAACTAGATGGTGTGTAAGGTGTGTGTGTGGTGGTGGGGGTGGGGGGGGGGGTATTTAACACGTGATGGCGCGTCAGCATATGAGTGATTTTTATTTTAAGGGTGTAGTGGTGTTATCGTCATTTGCAGCCCCCTTTTAACTTTTTATTACTATGTTCAAACATACATCGACGACAAATCTATGCCCCCCCCACCCACACCATTAAAAAAAAGCTACTTTTAGAGGGGCGATGTTATAGCCTATTATCGCCCAAAAACCCTGCCAATTGTCGCCCACTGCGTTCACCATAAATATTAAGTAAGTTGATATATTATTTAGTTTCCTTATTATATTTGAATTAGGTTTCCATATTGTTTTATTCCTAATTTATGACTTAGTTTTGCTATATATTTATTCTTAGTTTAAAAAAAATACATAATCAATTTTTCTTCTTCTCTTTTAATATTGCAGCCTAACCCGCTCTATAGGTATATTAAAAAATTGAACATCTCAAATCGATCTCTATTAATAAAAAAGAAAAATTGAAATCCGGCCTGACCAACTGATCTTACTAATAAGTAATAACCGGTCGATTCAGGCAAAGAGGATTTAAATATACTCAACTAGGGCAATTATATTATTGTTCTTTGAGAAACCATTGTTGTTTACCAACCGTGTGACTGAAGTTTATGTGTTGCAATCCACCCACCAACCTTGGCAACAATAACCATCACCAACCGAAAAGAATATTTGAATTAATCAACATGTTAACTTGATATATTCCATTTTCACAAGTGTAGTGATAACGACTTTGTGCGGGCTTTACTTTTTTATTCTCTTAATTATAGTTATTAAACAAAAAAAGACTAATACTTACAAGCTTCCTGTTTTTTAATTAAAATAATTTTAAAACTAACATAAACAAATATATTTTTTATATGCATTTATAAAGTTATCATTCTAAGACAAACTATGAAGACTGAGATAGTAAATTTGAAAATCCGATAAAATCATCGTTCAGCTTCACCAATTCAATATGCCGGACAAAAAACACTCAGACCAAACAACAAAGAGCTTGTAGAACAATGGTATCAAAATGTTTGTTAAGCAACAACTTCTCAAATGGTGAGACTATTAGTGTAATAATTTGTCATTAAAAAATTAGAAGGACTTGTATGAGTGGTTCCAATCCAACATAAGAACATTATTGTTAGATATATAAAAGGCAAGTTGGAAAATTTAAAATTTTCAATTTGCCCACCAAAATATTTAGTTTCACGTCTCTAGTTACACTTTTAAGCACAATACATTTATTTTAACTTAGGTCATAAAGGTTTTATGCTTTCACAAGTCGCACAAAACTTACAAAATATATATTTGACGGTAGAGTAATGAACTCAACCAAGTTATCGCCACGACCACGCTGCAACGTGCCGGTTTAAAGCATCTTTAAGGAGACTTTGGATCCTTTTGAGCTTTCGGCGAGGTAGCTGGTGTAGGAGTTATAGTTCATTTGCGAATTAAGTTTGAGTATCAAATTGTTTGGGATCTATAAATTGTTTATATTAAGTGATGATAGGAGGGTTTAACTACCGTGTTGTTTTAGTAGTTGATTTGTTTATAAAAGAAAACACAATTATACATGTGACCAGTTATTTAATTTAAACTACCGTATTCTTTCTCAAAGCTTCGTTTTTAGCAGGATTGGCTTTGCTGTTCAAAAGGGGGTTGCGACGCAGCTTGTTGCCCGTTTACCTGCCACTTTATTGTAATCGTTTTATAGTAAATTATATAAAACTAACAGACAATTAAAGTCAAATAAATTTGAATATTAACTTGAATTACAAAAAATAATAAAGTTAGAAAGTTGTATTCTTTCTTTTGAAAAAGTTTCATTAGTGAATGGCCATTTAAGTTTTGAGCCACAGAGAATATTTGTTTATTAACATAAAGACGAAAGGTAATTAAAAAGGGTCAAATTATTGCTATTATGATTTGGATATCTTATCTAACTATTACATATATTTATAATATCAAACTAAACAGTAATCGATTTCAGATAACACTAAATATTTCCACTATTTCGTATTTTAGCATTTTAAAACTTTCTTTTTTAACATTTTTTTATTATATCTTCTAATTTATAACTCATAACGTTTTAATAATTCAACAAGTTGCTGAAATAGTCGAAAGTAAAGATTTCCCATTTTCTCGCGATAATAAGAATTCTGTGTGTTACAAATTTCAAAAATAAATAACATATGAAAAGATAACCTTTGTATCAAAGTTATATATTAAAAGTTTAATTATTTTTTTAAAACGGTAAATTTTTTTTTCTCTGTTTAGTCATCACACTCATCAATTTGTAGAGCCCTGTTATTAATAAATTAGTCCCTTTAAATTATATAGTCAATTAAAAAGATTAATTCATTAATTTCAAAATAATAAAAATTAGTTCTTAATTATAATTAATTAGGTTGTGTTTTATCATTGTAGTTATTTAGTAGTTAATACCTAAGTTAATTAATAATTTATAAAATAAACAAAATTAATCGAGGGTTATCTTAGATTCTCAAATCTTAACTAATGATATAATTTAAAAGAATTTGCTTCAATATTTTTATATAATAGCCAACAAAACAAACATAGAATTGTCTTAGTATTTCATACAAAATAACCTAATGGCAAAAGTTTACCGTCAGTTGACCCAACTTAAGCGTCTCCAAGTTACTCCAGTTCTGGAAAAAAACTCATCCATACGAAAGCATACAGGTGGTAAAACCCAAATACCCTCTATAACACATTAGATTTATTTAATTATTTTTAAAAATAATATTAGATGATTGATGAGGTAAACCGTGCCAATAAGTTTTAGCACATTTAACATTAGAGGGGAAGTGGAGATTTGGGTTGAAAACCGCAAAGTTTTAAGTTCGACTCTGATCCCAACCGAGTTTTATCGCAATGGGAATTCGGGCAGCGAGCTTTTCTCGAAACATGAGATTGTGGGTTTGGGCCACCTAACGATGTCTGTCGGCGTATGAAGTCGTCTTTTGTTATTGGGTTAACATAGGTAGCCAGCTTTATTTGTTAGTTGTTGAAAAAATGATGATCGAGGTAAACCGTATTATTAGATTAATAACTATTAATTGGAGTTACATAGTAACTACAATTTGCAAGTTTAAACTTAATTTTTTATCATATCATATCATCTCAATCTATTATATATTTATAAATAAAAGTAGTTTGTTTGAGTTATGATATTTAAATGTTTATTTACAGATTGTAAAAACTTTCTTCGAAATTCCTTAATTCTTATGGGAGAGATTGGAGGAAACGATTACAATCACGCAGTAATGATTGGAAAATCCATTGATGAACTCAAACCATTTGTTCCTCTTGTTATTAACACCATCGTCTCGGCTATTAATGTAGGTATTCGCGATCAAGTACAAGTATATATAACCACATAAAGTACATTGCTAGATGCATTAAATGTAACTAGTTCATATGTGACATGTAGGAACTCATTGAGTTTGGGGCAGAAACGCTTGTTGTCCCAGGAAACCTACCGATTGGATGCTCGGCTGCATATTTAACGGTTTACTATGATTCTGATGAAGTAGAATACGATAACACAACAGGTTGCATGACCATGCTGAACAATTTTGCTGAATACCACAATGAATTGCTAAAAACATCATTAAATCAAATCCGAGAAGTTCATCCTGAAGTCAATATCATCTATGCCGATTACTACAACGCTGCCATGCAATTTTTTCGATATCCAGAAAAATACGGTACTTATTAACGACATTGGCTAAATGTATCCCAATATGCTTGTCTCACCCTCCATATATATGGTCACAGTGGTGGACCTAGAAAAAAATTTCACACGGGTCGGAAGAGGGTCGTCATTAAAATTTTATAGGGGCCGGACGAGATGTTAACATATATTATTACCTCTTAAAAAACCTTTTTTATAGAATACGACCGACCCCTACACTTATAATGTGGGTCCGCCGATGTACGGCCACACGGGCATATAGAGTGTGATACATGGGCTGAAAGAGGGTGGCTACACAATTATAAATGTGTATCGAGGATGGTATATGTACATAGAGTGAAGGAATGCGTACATTCATTATAAACATAGAGAGAAGGGGGGGGGGGGGGAAGGTTCTTTTTACTAAATTCAGTAACTGCTAACATCTAAAAGGTTCTTTTTGCTAGAAAAAAAAAGATTAAACATTATATCATGGCAAAACTTTAATTTTTTTTACTTGTACTGTTGTAGTTAAAAAATGTTCATATAAATGTAGACCAATCATTTTTAACTCTTAAATACATATAAAATTTTTCTACCTTTTTTTTTAGAAAAAAGTAAAAAAACTAATTAATTTTCTCATTGCCCATATATCAGAGAGTTGACAAATAAGGACACACTAGAAGTTTATAAATCTGTTTTAGCTTTATATCAAAACAATTGAGAAAATGGAACTTAAAGGGCCCAATAATGAATTTACTTTTTCAATATAAAATACCGTACATTTTGATTTAATTTTTATATTTTATAACTCTCTTTTAAACCTCATAGAGTCAAGATTTAACCCAATATTACTGATACTCATACTTATGAGTTATAACCACAACAGCCCACATTGAAATATATTGTGTCAAAGGGGTGTGTTAAGCACTAATTGATTTAAAATTACTTAAAGTCAGTGCTATTTAATCAAACTAATGGTCAAGATGCGCAAGTGATTTTTTTGGAATGAAATATTATAGGATTCACAAATGGAGCTCTAAAAGCATGTTGTGGAGGCGGGGGACCGTACAACTATAACTCGCTGGTAGAGTGTGGCGATCCCTCAATTATAAGTTGCGCTCAACCCGAAACGTATGCTAATTGGGACGGCCTGCACTTAACAGAAGCGGCATACAAGGTGATTTTCAAGAGTTTATTCGAAGGAACATATACTACACCACAATTTCATTCTTTGTGTCCTACATCACATGTACAAGCAAGAGATTCGTCGTCAAGCTTAGTTCAAAGCTTCTAGCGTAAGTAAATGAAGCGTGTAAAGAATTGCATAGGTTTTGTTAATAATTTGTGATTCATATTTAATTAATACGATGCAATGTAATATAGCTGGATGTATATAAGCATATATCCTCTTCTAAGTTCTATGTATCGGTGAACACCTATTTGGATACTTTTATTGATTTTCTTTGTGTTTAGAATGTGTACCGAACTGGAACAGAAAACATCAATCTTACACAAACTGAACCAACCAACCTTAAAGTCTTCTTACATGTACAAGTCAAGCCCAACCCCTAGCTTTTGCCAAGCCCAAACCTACTCAAATTTTAAATCTCAATTCAAAAAAATAAATAGATAAATAAAAAGGAAAGAAAAAACAAACGAGTGCAATGGCATTAGCGTTTTAAAAGCAATATTAAATTTAATGAAAGACAATTAAGAAAACATCTCCCATAACATCAACAAACCACATAAAAGTTAATTAGAGGATTCCTAAATTCGTTAAGTTACCGAATTATGTACACGCAAATCATATGGTTTATTTTGTTAATCGATTACATATTTTAAAGAAACTATATGAAATACACCAAAAACTGCACCCTATACCTTGTAATCACATAACATTTGTTAATTTTTTAAATAAATAAAAAAATATATATAGTAATATCGTACTCAATATTAAAGAGAATAAAATGCTTGTTTAAATAGTGTATTATTTTTCTTTTATATAAAAAGTGAAGTATTTTTATATGAAAAAGTTAATATGAAAAAATTATGACCATTTAAAAATGGTAAAAGAAAGCTGGTTAAAATGAAAGTTAAGAAATATATGGGTAAAGACGAATGACTAAATTGCAAGCATATATTTTTGGGAAAAGTTAAAATACAAATATAGACAAAAATAAGAAGTGTGAGAAAAATTGAAACCACACAAAAACCCCTAAAAAATTGATTAAAAAAATCATAACTCAAAATATATAAAAAAAAAGAAAAAACTTAAAAAACTAAAATGTTTTTCCCCGTTCAAAAAAGAAAACAAAAACGATGAAAAGACACAATGCCCAGGAAAAATACACAATGACAAAATTAAAGAAAAAAACACAATGATAACTAAAAAAGGTACAATAGATCGCAAAAAATAACACAATGTATAACATCCCCAAATTTTCGATCCAAATTTGATAACTTAATAAAGTTGAAGGATAAAAAATATCCCAAGATATATAAAGGGAAAATTAAGATAAGGAAATAAAAATTATTTTGTAAATAAGAAAATAAAAATATTCCATAAAGAAGTCCATCTTATATTAAGAAAAATGGGAAGAAGAGTCCATCCCATATGAAAAAATGGAAGAAAATGTAAGAATTTCACATGAGTATAAATAAGGAAGATAATACTCATCCCACATGGAAAGTAAGAAAGAAATGGAAGCTCTTTATAAGAAAGAAAGTTTCCATATAAATATTCTTTTATGCCTAGCATGCACCAGTGGTCCTAGTGGAGGGTGTGAAGCACCCGACGCGCACGAGCGAGGACGAGGCCGATGGCGATGGCGATGGCGAAGGGCGATGGGTGCTTTGAAGACGCACTTTGCCCTTCGCACGCTCACATCGCCACGAGCCGCTTGAGAGCCGTCTTATTGTTTTTGAAAAGTGAAAACAAGACCAAGAAGTGACAAGCTACCAAAGGCAACAAACCAAGAATGAAAAATTGTATTTAGGAACCCATCGTGATATGCGATGAGTCCAAGAATAAGGCCATCGCGATACGTGATGGTCTGTTATGACTCAGCGACACGTGTCGCATCCGGGTGACACGTGGCAGACAATAGGGCTGAGTCATCATGCCACGTGTTTTCTCCTACCATCGCGATACGCAGTTTTGGCTATTAAAGGGAGGGTCACGTCACCCTTCTCCCACACACCAAAAATCTCACACTCACTCTCTCTCACACACACAACCTTGTTTTGCGTGCCGAGCACCGTTTTGCGTGTCGAGCACCATTTTGCGTGTCCAGCACCGTTTTGCGTGTCGAGCATCATTTTGATAATTTAAACTCTCGTACGCGATATAGAGTAGAAGTGCTGCTCGTACAAGCTTAGGTGTATTAACTCCGAATACTCGCGTAAGATAGGGATTCTGCCTAAGCTATTACTTTATTATATTTCATGGTTTGAACCATAGTCAAGGGTATAGTCTAGACCTTGTTCAAAATATATAAATACAAAGGTTAAGTTAAAATAATGTTTCTTTAAAATTAAGAAGTATAGCATTTATATACATGAGAATATAGTTAAAATATTATTTCTTCATGATTAACAAATGCAAGCTTTAACCTACAAAGGGTATAGTCAAAATAGTTTTTCTTCATGATTAAGAAACATAAGATTTTATATACGAAGGTTATAGACAGATGACGTTTCTTCTTGAAGAAGAAACTTAAATTATAGAAGTTTCTTCATGAAGAAGAAACTTAGTACATGATTGGCAAACAAAGAGAAAGATTTCAGATAATAATATTTTATTTAAAAAATGATAGACAAGGTTTAAAGCTATTAAAAACCAGACTAAAGGTCTGTAGCTGGTTTAAGAGACGATCCGGGTATTTATACAAACCTATTTTATTATAGGTTAATCATTCATTCATTCATTCATTCACAAAGGTTTTCAAACGAGATCACCACATCATTTAGATTAGACAATCACAGGTGAATACGTTAAACCATTTAAATCAGTCAAGATAAACGGATTGTTTATCTTAACAAAGTCAGTCAAATATTTTATGAGATTACGTGATCTCTAGCATAAAGATTTAAGGGATTACGTGATCCCTAATATACAAGATAGAAAATAAAAGCAACTCAGACCGAGTACACATGTGTTTGGATCCTAACATAATTAGATAGTCTATCAATCAAGGCTACGTGACTGCAGATTAGAGATCATAATAAAAGTTCTCCAATGAGCATCAGTTCCCAGGGAACCATAATTGTGGGTATGACAGTGATACAATCCCAAAAATAAGAGACGTTTCTGCTGAGATAGTTCAAGAAAACTATCTTGGTAGTCAAAGAAAGATGTATTAAATGTTTTTAGAGTAAAAAATTCACCAGCATATCGCTGACATATTCCCCCCCCCCAACATTTCAGGAAATAAATTAGTGTGGTAGCAAGGAATTATAGCCACTCATGGGGTTAGATGCTCGCAAGGTAGAGATGGGTTGGTTTTAAATCATTCAAATATTATAAACAATATTTGAACATGATTTGTAAATTCAAACAAGGTTTATAAATCAAACACTCGGGTATTTATTATCCGAAAATATTTTCAATTAAATTAATATTTTATTATAAATAAAAGTTTCAAAATATATTAATATTTTATTATAAAATAAAGACTTCCGCTAAATAACCCGCAAACTCTGAATGGTTTACAAAACATGTACCAACTACTGGTCACACGTCTAGTCCCTTAGTTGGGGTGTGACACAATGCCCAGCAAATTATAACACACTGTTGAGTAATATAACACAATATGAAGAAAAACATATACAATGTCAAGGAAAAAAATACACAATCAATTACGAAAATAAATACAATACACAATGATAAACAAAATGACACAATGATCTTTTTCCTTTAACATTGTGTATGTATTTTTTTCTTTCTATTTTTTAGAACATGGAAGTAGGTGGAAACATTTTTATATTTTATTTTTTTTTTGTTTTTTTATTAAATTTAAGTTATTATTTTTTTATTTTTTAAGAGTTTTTTTATATGATTACAAATCTTATCATGCTTCTCATTTGTATCATCATTTATAAAATAACTTTACCCTAAACAATTAAAAATGAGGGGTAAATGTGTATGTGTAAAAGTATATATGATCTGAATATTTAATGTCATAGTTGATTGAATGAAATGAGTTTTCTCCTCTCCCATTTCTCTCTTCCTTTTTCAAACATATAACAGTTTTGGACATAAATGTTTGTATAATCAACTATTTCTTAAACAGATTGTTACATGATTGATGAATGTGATCCTACCAATAGAATAACTAGTTTTAGGCAGGGTGAAAAAGAGCTTTTGACATGGTTTTTAATTAAACGCGTCAACAAATATAGTCTCAAAAGTTATTCTTATGTTTAGACGTTGTTTTGGAAATCGCGTCAAATGCTATAAAAACCGCGTCAAATGGTCCACTGTAATTTCCAGGAAATCATTTTTAGCTACGCTTTAAAACCGCGTTGAATACCCCCTAACCGCGGCAAACCCAAAAATATTTTTAGCTGCCCTTTTAAATCGTGTCAAACGAGCATTTATAATTTGCAATTATGGCACCAAATTCAGAATTTAACTTCCCATATATATTTAAACCGCTCAATTTTAACAATTAAATTAATCCACCAAAAATAACACAATTAACCAAAGTGCATTAAATCCAGAATTTACAATATAAACTTCAAAATGCAATATTCAGCTAGACCAAAATGCATTGAATCAATCTATTCAGATAGACCAAAATCCATAACTTTACAATATAGCCTATCAATCTATTAAACAAAATATAAATGAAAACTACAAATACTTCTAATCAAGTATACCGGTCTTCGTAAAAAAGCCCAGCATCAAGTTCTTGAGTAAGTTGTCGATATCTTTTCGATAACAAATGTCGTGTCTTGCACCATCTTAAAAAGAAATAAATCAATTAACTTAGCATTTAAGAAAATCAAACAATTATTAAATATAAAATATTTACAAGGTCAGGAAATCTTTTTTGAGCACCATGAAAGCAAAAAAGTATAATTATGAACTTTGGATGAACTGAGCATCTAAAATAATAAACAATTTGTTATAATATAAACTAATATAACAAATAAACTAATTAAAGTAATATGAACCGCTTCTAATCTATAGCCTTGAACACTTGTTTTGATATCACGAGTGCATGTTAGGAGTGAGGTTTGAAATTACCTAGTTTCATTGTGCTATGCCCCCCATTCCATTAAAAAAAAAGAAGACAGCTTAAGCTAGCTCTTTCACATAGCGAGCTCTATCGAAATTGACTCGTTTGTAAACGACCCGACTCGGGTAGTCTTGGTTAGTATATGAAGTTAGCCTAAGACGAGGTAGGTGAACTCGCTCAGTGACTCGTTCTTAGTTGGCTCATGACTCGCTTATATTTGTAGGTCCCCCCGGGGCGTCGCCGATCGATACGAGATCCGCACGAGGTCTAGCAGTGCGGAATCCTCCTAGACTCGTTTAATGGTGTAGAAGACGAAGAACACAATTACACACAAAAACATACACGAAAAAACACACGAATGGGATAAACACATCTGCAGATCTTTTATATCATAACCAAACCATGTTACAAAACGAACAAAAACAAAGACACGGCCGACCCGAGGTGAGCTCTACCTCGGGCCGTCCCACACGACTCTGCCTCTCTGTTTCTCTCTAGCTACTTGAACTGAACACACAATACTCTAATTTTCTGGATACTCAAACCTAAACAAGACACACATATATATATAGACAAAAAAACTTCGCAGGCTTGGGCTTGGGCCAGTAGGCGAAGTTGTTATAACTTCGCCTATGGCGAAGTTGTTCTAACTTCGCCTATGGCAGAAGTTGTTACAACTTCGCCTATGGCGAAGTTGTTATAACTTCGCCTATGGTGAAGTTGTTCTAACTTCGTACTTCGTTTCCGCTGATCAGAATTGCATAGCGACTGTCATAGAATGCACCAACAGACTCCCCTTTGACCGTTGCTCTCAATTCTAACAAACACAAAAGATTATCTGTTACAAAACATGCACCAACAGACTCCCTCTTAACTGATGATCTTCTGTTTGCTCTTCAACCAGCCGTGTCTGAAACTGTCTTGTAGCTTCACAAATCTACCAATCACCCAGCGTCTTCCATATCAGATCTCCCCTTCAGTGTAAGCTTCTCCGACTATATAGATTGAGGTCTTTGAAATGCATGCATCCCCGTGCCTAATTGATCATCTCAACCAATCACGTGAGTCCTTCTGACTTCACCAACACGTGAAGTTCTTCTAACTTCACCAACACGTGAAGTTGGGCTCCCTCCACAACTTTACCAACACGTCGGCATACGATAAGGTTTAATCTTCAACTACTCAACATCAAGTGATCAATTTCATCACAAAACCACCTTGACAGAATCTAACACACATGACCATTAATTAATCCGAAACATCTTCAATCACCAGGGATAACGATCAACAACATAAACACTTTAATTCCCGATTAAATCCAACTTGTTCCAGAATTTTCACTTTAATAAATAAGCATCACGTTTCAGGATCCAATTCTCGAACGCCATGAAAATAACATAAATAATATGCTTTGACCGCAATCCAGTAATGACGAAAACCTTCAGTTCAATTTGACTTTCTTCAGTTGGTCAACCTCGAACAACAACTATTTCATTGCCCACAAACACCCAAATATGTGTCAATATCCAGTTTCAATCAATATCCCATTCACAACCTCAACTCCATATCCAGAGTTGACACGTATTTGTTCACACGTAAGACCAAGAGATAACAAGTTTCACTCGTTGACGGAACAACGTCTTCGGTCTCCCAATAATTGTGTACACCTGGCAATACAGACGAAAACTCCAAACAATTTTTTTTTTTTTTTTAACTTCGCCTAAAGTCAACTTCTCCTAAAAGTCAACTTCGCCCCTCCTTAACTTCGTCTGTCCATAACTTCGCATGTCCATAACTTCGCCTAAACCCTAAAATTTAAGCGACAACTTTGCCTGAACCCCATAACTTCGCCTGCGGCGGCTGTTCGGCCAAAAACGCATCAGAAACGTGCCAGAAACACCAAAACGCAGATCTCGAACCATAGCATAAGAGCCTAAGGCTCTGATACCACTTGTAGGTCCCCCCGGGGCGTCGCCGATCGATACGAGATCCGCACGAGGTCTAGCAGTGCGGAATCCTCCTAGACTCGTTTAATGGTGTAGAAGACGAAGAACACAATTACACACAAACACATACACAAACAAACACACGAATGTGATAAACACATCTGCAGATCTTTTATATCATAACCAAACCATGTTACAAAACGAACAAAAACAAAGACACGGCCGACCCGAGGTGAGCTCTACCTCGGGCCGTCCCACACGACTCTGCCTCTCTGTTTCTCTCTAGCTACTTGAACTGAACACACAATACTCTAATTTTCTGGATACTCAAACCTAAACAAGACACATATATATATAGACAAAACAACTTCGCAGGCTTGGGCTTGGGCCAGTAGGCGAAGTTGTTATAACTTTGCCTATGACGAAGTTGTTCTAACTTCGCCTATGGCAGAAGTTGTTACAACTTCGCATATGGTGAAGTTGTTCTAACTTCGTACTTCGTTTCCGCTGATCAGAATTGCATAGCGACGGTCACAAAATGCACCAACAATATTAAAGCCCAAAATCTTAATATATATAAGTTATATACCTTTTTCGAAATATTAATTGAATACTGAATGGAACAAATTTTCACACTTCGCCACTGTAGTTGTATAAAGCATATCTATAGTGAAATAATCGGATTGGTATGTTAACTAAAACTTGCATATAGGAATTGATTCCAAGTTTTGTGCAAGAATTATTGCCTAGGGTGGTTGTAATTAAGAATTAAGAAGATTATGAGTTTATTTAAAAATAGAAGATCGAAGTAGAGATGGAAGATTTTACAAGTATAATAATAAGTATCAATGTCGGAGTTTTTTAAGTTTTGTATATTTTATATTTTAGTTTATTTGTTACAGGCTTGGCATTGAGGTGACATGAAATATTAGTTACATGCTAGGCATTGATTTTACAAGATTTTACAAGTATGATAATAAGTATCAACTAGGTTATTGGCCCGTGGATGTCACGGGTGGAAACAATTAAATTTTGTAACATCAACCGATAATATGAAAGTGGAAAAAAATTTCATACATACATATGACGACGATAAGAGAATATACAATTGTTAATAACGTCGGTAACAAAATTAAAACTTAATTAAACATAACTTTCAAACGAAAATAAAATGCATTTTACAATCATTCGATAGATTAAAATAACTTCATATATTACTAAATAGTTCCTTATAAACCACATTTGTAGTTTTATTTGTAACTTTACCCTCCTTATCTAATATAAGCATTTTAACACCGGCTCTACTCTTCACTCGGGATAAAGCCACATATAACTGACCATGTGTAAACACCGGATGTGGAAGATATATTCCAACTCTTGCTAGTGACTGCCCTTGACTTTTGTTAATTGTCATTGCAAAACAAACCGCAACAGGAAATTGTCTTCGTTTCAACTTGATTGGCAATTTCTTATCTGAAGGAGTTAGAGTACTACGAGTTAAGTAAGTGCGATGACCAATGTTAGTACCCGAAATAATCTTTACTTCGATAAAACGCCTCCCCAATTGAATAACTTGTAATCTTGTTCCGTTGCATAAACCATTTTTCTGATCAATATTCCTTAGCAACATTATTGGCACACCAACTTTTAGAACTAATTTATGATTAGGCATACCAGAAAGCTTTAAGCCATTTAGAAAATCCGGTGAGTGCAATGCTGGATCAAAACCAGGCCCAACACTATCAGAGTTGTCTATACTATCAGAACTTATATATTCAACTTCTTCTCCCAAAAAGAAAGTTAAAAATCTGTCACTAATGTCTTGGACAACCTTGTTTAAAGGTGAAAGTATGACCCTTTCTTGGAAATATGAAATATCATTAAAATTATCCAATAATGCTGGATATACAAAATCAATAAGTTCAGAAATTGGATTAGATGAATCACCGATCAAAAGATCATCTGGTATTTCTATAATGGAATTACCATCATTGTGACCACCAAGTTCCAACAACCAATCTGCAAACTGGGAGGCCTTTTGAAAATCTGATGGGTGACACCCGACGGTTAACCTCATGTTTTTGGTTAACCTAAGAACCTTGCAATTGGACCAAATGTGGGACGAACTGAGTGAAGCATTAACAATGTCACTACGTGATCCATTTTGTATTACCGGGGATTTGACGAAAGTCACCCCCAAAAACAATAACTTCCCCCCCCCCAAATGGATGTTGAGAACTGTTACGGTTAACACCTTTTAAAACATCTTTTAGACTCCTATCCAAGGCTTCAAATGCATGTTTATGTATCATAGGAGCCTCGTCCTAGATAATCAGATCAGTTTGCTTCATTAAGTTGCAAATATCTGGATTTTTTGTTACTGAACATGTAGAATCCTCAGTTAGATTTATAGGAATTAGAAATCTAGAGTGAGCGGTTCTACCTCCCTCAAGTAACAAAGATGCTATACCGCTTGAGGCAACATTTAAAACGATTTTTGCTTTGGATCTTATGGAAGCAGATAACGTCTTCCATAAAAATGTTTTTCCCGTCCCTCCATAACCATAAACAAAGAAAATCATTATCAAATAAATCGTTTTTATCAAATAATGGACCATTCCTTTTATCGTCGATGGCCCTTATTTAGCCAAACTCCGGTGTCGATTTTATATAAAGGATCTAATGAAATCATTATCCGATTGACATCAAATAATGGCCGATTGAATGGAGGATTTCGTTGATTAGGTTAAAAGGTTGAGTATGAAGGAAAGCGTGTATCGAAAATGAAACAATTGAAAGTTGGAAACCGGGTTTTGGTTAAATGCATACATTAACTATTTTAATTATTAATAATTGAATTTATTTTTGATTTATTTAATTGGTAAGAAAAATAGAGAAATGTAAGATATATTTGGAAAGAAAGGCAATCATCCGATAGAAAAGGGCCATCTGGAGGCAATTCATTTATTTAAATGACGTTTTTTAAATTAAGTTGTTTGTTATTATGAAACATTTATAATTGTCAGTATTGTTATATGCTTGTTTACCGTTTAAAGTAAAAACAGTTCAAAAAGAGATCTCAAATTTATAACTTGTTTGTAAATTTGTAGTTTGATAATGTTAGGTTTCAACAACAGGAAGTCAGTCATGAAAAAAAAATGCGTTTTTGTTGGTTTCACAAATCTAAATGTTTCATATTTACAATCAAAATACTTTTAGTCAAGCATAGATGTTTAAATATTGATAGGTTAAAACTTTATTTTTTATAATATTAAAGGATTAACAAACTTATACTTATATTAATGTTAATAAGTTTTAAAAATACATACATAAATAAATAGTGGTATCCTGTACATAAACGTTCGTGTTGCGTATAAGTATTGTAATAAATATTCTTTGATTTACTTCCATTTCCTTTCTACTTATTTGGTAACTAACACATAGTGGTATAGGAAATATATCATTTCTTTTTTATTTTTTTGTAACATGAAACTATATATTATTAAAATTGTTTACCAAATTTTGTAAAATTTTGGGTTTTGTTATGTGTGATTGTTAGATAATTATTAGTGACTTTCATCATAAAGTGTAAAGTAGTATTTAATTGTATGAAGTTAAATAAAGTTGATTATTTATGCTAATAATATAATAATTCATGTTAACTTATAATACATGCATTAAATTTAAAAAGTTACAATTACATGTTCAAGAGTGATACTGTAATAAAAAAAGTTTAGGAATTTAAGTTTAGGAAAAGAATACAACATAAGTTCTTAAACAAATATATGAAAAGATTTGTCATGATGAATATTGTACATGTAGATGTCCAAAATAGGTGTTTCACTATTCAAATCGCATGTTGGTAGTACCAATGTAAGTAGTAATGTTAATAGGATCACAATGATGAAAATTCCCTAATTGAAAGTTTTATAAAAAAAATATGTTATTTTTAAACAAACATTAGAAAGAATAAACATAGTAGTTGGTCTAAACTATAAACCAAGGAGAATAGAGAATACAAATATAAAACAACACATAACATAAGGAAAACGCAAATTCATTGATATCTGTAAGAAATTCAAACACGACAAATAAAACCAAATTCACAGTGTCAAATAAAGGACAATAAACACAAACACATCTAAAGTAAAAAAAAAAGTAAACATGCATGCAAAACGTTGCATTTATTACGAAACTTCCAAATCCGTCCATTTTATATCTTTTGCATTCGAACGTTATCTCCCTCACCAACATTAGCATCAACAGTTGGTTGTTCGTCAACCTCCGTCTTGGTTGCCGACATACCAGTGTCTTCATGAACATGATAAGTGTCATCCAATTTCCGCTTGAGTTTTGCATCAACGGTAGGTAAAGAAATAACCTTTTCGTCAAGCGATGAAAGACGATCAGGAATAACAACTTCAGAATTTGAAATAGGAGTGAACTGGTCAGACAAAGGCGTACACATATCCTACGAATAAGTTTTAAAAAAATTGTTTTTAGTGTACACATTTAGATTTCACGAAATATTATATTTAGAGAAACGGATACATAATCCATTATTATTTTTAAGGTCTTACCTTTTCGGTTGACTTCAGACCAGAGGTTGATCCAATTGTTAAAGACTGATTGTCGTTAGGCTGGACATGAAGTTATAATTAATGAAATAATAATGAAATAAATACACAAATGGATTATGTAGATTTTCATAGGATGAAACAATCTAATCTTATTAGACATTTGAAAAGAAGATAGATGTTTATAGATTCAGGGAATTTTCTAAGCACCACACCCTATCTAACTAAGCACCACACCCTATCTAATAGATATCTTAATTCCCTCTAGTATAGACTAGAGACAGACTAGTTTATATCTATAGTATATATCTCGACTTATAGTACTTGCGTTTCCGCTAAGAAGAAGAAAGTTTGGATGTTTAGAATCATTATTAGAAATCAAGTTATTGAATATTTGGAATAAATCACGAAATTCGAAACTCCCCGTTATCCAATAAAACCTTAAAATGCCTAATAATAAACCAAAATCACCAACACGATTAGTTACAAATGCTTTTTGACAAGCCTTTGCTGCAACAGGTCGTGTGAACCAAAATCCTATTAATAGATACGAACACATTCCAACCAATTCCCAAAAAATATAAATTTGTATCAAATTTGAACTAGTAACTAATCCCAACATGGAAGTACTGAAAAAACTCATATAAGCAAAAAATCTCAAGTATCCGTGATCATGAGACATATAATTATCACTATAAATAAGAACCATAATTCCAACAGTAGTGATTAATATTGACATAATAGAAGTAAGTGGATCGATCAAGTATCCGAATTCTAAAGAAAAATCATTATTGATAATCCAAGACCATACATATTGATAGACAGAACTGCTATTTATTTGCTGAATAGACAGATTGATAGAAAAAATCATGACTATACTTAACAATAAAACACTCTGAAAAGCCCACATACGACGAAGACTCTTTGTTGCCGTCGGGAAAAGAAGAAGTCCTGGCCCTATTAACATAGGAACTGGAAGTGGAAGAAAAGGTATTATCCACGCATATTGATATGTCTGTTCCATAAAAAATTTTTTTATTCTTATTTAATTGTTTCCGATTCACCGGATCTTGCCTATTTCGAAAAAAGTTAATAAAAAATCAAGATATGCACTAACTTATTGAATCATTTTATATTAGTATTTATTCTGAGTCTTTTTAACATCGTTCAAAAAAAAAAGAAGTTATAATTGGTCAACTTATATGCCCAAGTGACATATAAAAACGAATACTGATAATAGTAAAATAACAATAGAGCAAGGATCTAAATTTAAGCTAAAAAGAGTACTTTATCCTGATATGAATTATATGATTAACTAAGAGCATCGGTCTAATGAAAAAAAACCTTGATTTTAGTTAGTTTATTCCAACTCATTATCTAATTCATTATGGGATTGCTTTTCAATCAAAACAATTTATTAGTAAAGTTATTAGTAAAGTTTAAAAGATTATAGATCTAAAATGAACTTTTTTGATCGATAAAGAATAAAAAATGACTGAGATATTTTTTATGAAACCACGTATCCTTTAACAGATTTATTAATAGTCTCGTTCAAATTTTCAAATTGAAGGTTTATTGTTTTCTCAAGTTTGACTAAAAAAAGACTCAATTTTTCAGTCAAAAGTTTATAATCCTTTGAGGGATTTTATTCTATGTAAATAAAGTATAGAATGAGTAAAATAAGGGTCTTTTAGGTTCTTTATTGATTTTATTAAGTTTGATTTAGTTAATTATAAAGAGATAACTTTGAGAGATAAACAATGAGAACTAAAAGTTCCAAACCAAAATGTTTGGATTTACTAATAGCGTATGGAATCAAAATTTTGTTATTTTGAGTCATTTTTTATAAAATTTTCACCGATCTTTGACATATCTAAATCTAAATTTATTTTTTATGAAAAGAATCTTATTTAGACAAAAAATAGATATAGATAATGAATAAGAAAAAAGAATTCGTTTTGAACAATAGATGTCTTTCACATCCAACTATAACAACGAGTAACTTTTAAATGGCAGTTCCAAAAAAACGTACTTCGATATCAAAAAAGCGTATTCGTAAAAATATTTGGAAAAGGAAAGGATATGCGTCGTTAAAAGCTTTGTCATTAGGGAAATCTCTTTCTACCGGTAATTCAAAAAGTTTTTTTGTACGACAAACAAATAAGTCCTAAAATATAAGTCCTAAAATATCGGAATAATCAGAATGGATTTTACTAAAAAAAAAGTCTCAGTAATTTGTTAATATCAAAGTTAATCTAAAATGAACAATTGGCAAGTAATACAAAATTCTCGTATGTCGCCACTCTCGTCAATGAATTAGAAGCATTCGCAGTTTTCAGTTCGTTTGTCATCATCTTTTCTCCTCATCGCTAGCCTGTTTCCAAGAGGGGGAAGAGAAGGTCTTTCAAGTTGGAGAGCATATGAGATTTCTCCATCGCAGCATTGCATCTATCGACTGAACAAAGTAACTTTCGAAATGGACTGGGAAGGAATGCGAATAGGTATTTCAATTGTTGGACTAAATGAATAGGCAAGGAAGGCAAGGCACTTGACTGAAAGGTCCTACCCGACTCATACTTAGGACAGGCTTAGCTCTAGCTATCTAAAATGAAGAAATTGTACAAGGAAGCAATCCTATTTCACAAAGTAACTTCTCAAAGGGCGAAGGCGTAGTATCGATTACTAGTGTTGGACTACCTTTATAGGATAGATCTGATATACTGTTAGGTTTTGGTTGGGCTGCTTGGTACGGAATTCACTGAGATTGACTTTAAAAATTGAAACAGGTCATGATACCTGACCATGAGCAAGCTGCTTATCAAGCTCATTAAGAACGTCCTCGTCATCCGTTAACTTGCTGACAGCGTATACATCATATGAGTTTCTAATATTGTAGTCACTAACCTCTACAATGAAAGCAAACTTTTTCTCTAATATAATATTGAGTTCTTCAGGAAATGTGTGTATCGGATCAAGCTTCAACAAAAAAGTTAAGGAAATGATTGTAAGTAAACAAAATTAGAAATCATTTAAGGAATTTAAAAACAGTAACAAAAGAAAGGTAAGATATTATATGTAAAATTAAGTTGGCGTATACTCAAAGAATAGAGAATCATGTTGAACCGGCAAAAAGTATTTTGCTTTTACATTTATATATCTAAAATATGATAAAAGATGATGTTTTCTAAAAATAAAACACAAAAGCAATATAATAAACACAAAAGCAATATATTAAACCCAACATTGTACATGACAGAAACAAAAGACACAAACGACATTTTATCGGAGGATGGTGCAAATGTGTAGATTGACAAAACATGGATGGTATAACCAAATATAAATTGACTTATTATATAACAAAATCATACCTCCACATCAGTTGTCACAAAATGATCTGCAGCCTTATCGAATAACTGTCTAGCATCACGATCAAACAACGTAAGCGAAACGACACCGGTGGTATCTTGGACACGAATTGGAATACGGAATCTGAAACATAATGAAGATTATTAAAAAAGTCTATTAAAACAATGTATAACATTAATATTATTTAATGAAAAAATATTAGTATTATATATTTTAAACCTATAAAATAATACCTTGGTCCAGCGTTTACGCCTAGAGAATTACAACTTGCACTCTTACATTCATAAACCGTCACTTCATCAACAAAAACCGAAGAAACCTTACGACTACAACGTTTGCATCCATTGTAGTACCATTCCTTGTTACCTACCATTGCCTTAGCGGTACCAATTATGATGACGTTTTTAGCCTACAAACAAAAACATAACGGACTTTTTAGTAAAAAATAAAACTTAAGATGAGTTTTTGTAGATACAAATGGTTATATACCTCCAAAATGGTACAAAGATCACTGATTGAATAGAACGGAAAGTTCTTCAAAAACTCATCCTTAATAGTTAATGGCATAGATGAACCAACCGGTTTAGGTATTTCGACATGGACTTGAGAGGATATTTCAACCAACCTATTATTTAAAAAAAGCGAGTCATAAGGTGTTTAAAATAAATAATAATGTCTACATGGAATAAAATTACATTATATTTACATAGTTATAAGAAATTACCTTTTCTTGTAATCAAGCACTTCATACAAGTAATCATTGATCAGCAACCTTGAAATAACGTTACCATAAGAGTTGTTGACATATATATTTTTTACCAAAATCATATTTAGATATGTCAATTTAAAATTATTCACTATAAAGAATTTGAAGGGTAAAATATAAAAGTTATAATTGTTAATACCTCCATAGTACTTGAGTCTTGCGAATTGGAGGGCGATAATGAGATACTCCTCATTCGGGTTGTCAGCAACATATTTGGTAAGTTGTTTAAGATAGTCATCCCATAAAGTGAGATAAATCTTATTGCCAATGGCAAAGAAAATCATAAATTAACACAACTGAATTATTTAATTATACATGATAATTTATATTATTAATAATACCCCAAGTCAGCAAGCTCCATGGTTCTTCGATTCTGATGTTGTGACTCTCGAAAGAATGAGTTTTTGTTGGTAAAAAACTTGCTGACATGCCCGATTACATCTGGGAAAAAATTCATAAATACTGAAACATATATTAAACGGTCCTGTTAACTGTAAGGATTTAATGTATAGAATTTAAAAGTATAGTGGTAATAAAGAATCGAGGTAACATATTGTTCCATTCTGAGGTATGTTCTTGGCTTTGATATCATCAAAGGTAGCAAACGACAATCCATAAAGGTGACCTTTAAACTCATCGGAAATAGAAAGACGAGTTTCTGATGTGAAACATAGCTAGTGTAGGCTGTCAACATAACGGTATGTTGAAAGATTTGCACCAAGTGAAGCTTTTCGAACAATCAATGACCGATTCTCAGCTAGCCAAATATCATGTTTCAGTATGCAAGCTTTCCTTGCATATGCTTGCATCCTATCACCCTATTACATTATTAATACGACAAACATTATAATTATTAAATATATATAATGAGGAAGAAAAAAAAGGAATAAAAACAATTATATTTGTATATAATAATACCATCTCATCTTGTAAAATCATTTCTATGGACCAATCCTCTCCGGGTTTATTGTTGCCCTTCAAACGCCATAGTCTGAGTATACGAACCTTCAGTACACAGTCATTGTTGGAAACATTCAAATCGTTGAACATGGTAATGTTTGATGCTTCCATGTTGCTGTGTGAGAAAAAATAAAATTCAAGCAAAGATTAAAGATTCAATAATTAATATTTATACTTTGAAGAAAACCAATAAAATTAAAAATATAAAAAAAATTTATCCGTATGAAGAAAATTAAAAACCTTGAGAATAACACAAATATGAATATTGAGTAAGGAAGTGAGAAGTGTGAGAATTTATTTAATCGGGTTATAGTATATATAGATAAACAGCTTTTATTAGAAAGTTTGAATTGTTAGATAAAAAGGAAAGGTTTAAATATAGTAAATTTAGGGAATACAATTAGGGATTTCAAGAATGTAATTGATAATTGATATAAACTTATTTTGGTAGTAATAAATATAGTAAATTTAAAGAATGTAATTAGGGATTTTTGTATAATAACTGAATAATAAATATAGTCAATTAGAGAATGTAATTAGGGATTTATTTATAACAAAATAATAATAACTCATAACTCATATCAATGAAATTATATTATAGTTCATGTTTACAAAATTAGACACATTAAGTTGACTTTGAATTCAAATTTAAATCCTTAAAAAGTTGTTAGGTTCTAGTAATGATATGAATCAATAAAAATCAAATACTGTAATTGAAATTTGGAATCAATTACACATTAAAAGTTTAACAAATACCATAATTGAAATTTGGAATCAATTACACATTAAACATAGGAAACATATCAATTAACATTAACAATTAAGCATTCAACATAATAACCTAAGAATGTAAAATTCTAACCTAGGTTAATAATCTAAAATATATGTTAAAAAAATTTAACATATAATGTAATTGAAATTTGGAATCAATTAAACATTAACCACTAACCATAGGAAACATATCAATTAACATTAACAATTAAGATTAAGAATTAAACAATAAACATACTAACCTAAGAATGTAAAATACTAACCTAGTTTAGTATCTAAATCTAATCTAAAATACAAATAAACAAAATTTAACAGATACTAGAATTTAAACATAGGAAAAACATATTAAACATTAAACAATATCAATTAACATTAAGAATTGAACATTAAACATACTGACTAGAAAAAACTTCGATTGACGGGAAAACAACCATCGATGTGAAGATATGATTAACAATCGTCATGGATAGACTGAAATCGTTTCCCGGATCTAATCAAATCAATCTTTGTTATCAAATAATGGACCATTTCTTTTATCGTCGATGGCCCTTATTTAGCCGAACTCCGGTGTCTATTTTATATGAAGGATCTAATGAAATCATTATCCGATTGAAATCAAATAATGGCCGATTGAATGGAGGATTTCATTGATTAGGTTAATAGGTTGAGTATGGAAAGAGTTTATTGAAGATGAAACAATTGAAAGTTGGAAACTGGGTTTTGGTTAAATGCTTGCGTTAACTATTTTAATTATTAGTAATTGAATTTATAATTGATTTATTTAATTGATAAGAAAAATATAGAAGTGTAAGATATATATGGAAAGAAAGGCAATCGTCCAATAGAAAAGGGCCATGTGGAGGCAATCTCATTTGTTTTAATAGTATAGTAGGATGTCGGGAGTTTTTTAATTTGTATATTTTAAACCTACGTCTAGCTTGAGGTGACATGAAATATTAGTTATGGACTTATGGTTGTTCTACTTTATCTTCAGTTTCTTTGTATTTAATTTTGATTAGGCTTTTCTTTGTATGCATTCACATAAATAATTGATTAATTATAAATAATACCTTACGAGGTTTTTATTGTTTTACTATGTTTAACAATTTTGGGGTATATAAACTGTTTATTTAAAACATGATTGAAATATGTTTTCAATCTTTTTGATTGAAATTATAACCATATCTATAGAGGTAGGTACCCAAAAGACCCAAATGCCCCAAGATACCACCCCCGGGTAAGAGGGAACCCCCTCGTTTGTCACCCGCGGGACATATAAATCGCCCGCATAACTCAAGACAAAAGAAGAATAATAATACATCCTAGAGACTACATGCGGGAGGATCTACAAGCCCTCAAAAGTCATCCGCAAGATAGTGTTCCCACCCCTATGGATAGCCAGAAGGCAACGCCATAGGACAGCTGCAATTAATTAATTCTCTTCTAGAAGGCTTACCAAGATCCTTTCTTGGGAAGCATGTGACCCAACAACCAATAGAAGATTCAACTATCTACTATAAATAGTTAAGTACTTATTCTTCGCCAGAACTGTACTTATTCTCACGCCGGAGGGTGGTTACGGGAAGACCCCCCTCTTGTCCTTCCCGTAACGAGCTCACGGTAGTTGTTTTGCAGGTTTCTGTCATTAGAATTTGGGAGATCGAGCTCATAACGTTGTTTGGTAGTATTTTGACCCGTACCCTGTGGCACCATCGGACCTAAGCCCTTAGGGGATTAGATCTGTGTTCTTCATTGGCGCCATCCGTGCTTGTGCTAGAACTGTGATAGTTTGTTGTTGGTTCGAACGATATGAGTCGATCTCTCGGAGTGCCGACGGAAACTCCGGCAACCGTTACACGTACTATTAATGTTGAAGTACCTGGAGGTCCTACTCCAGGTCACTTAGGACGAGTTACGGCGGAGACTCGCCGGGCCCGCACGGAATTAGGTCTCAAAAACGGATTTGATAATTCCAAGTCGGCGAGACATCACTGTCGTAACCCTAGAGCTGGAGGAATTCAGTTCCCTGAGGATTGGTTGTGCATTCAGCAAGAAAACTCGTTAGCCGAATACGAGCACATGGTTCGTGAAGAGGGATTCCATGCCTGTACTTTGGCTTACGATAAGAGTAACAGGAGATCTCCATCTCCTCCCACAACGGTGCGGAGGAGTCAGATACATGATAGCCTTCAAATGGAGAGGTTTCCTGGGGATGATTTTTAAATGGAGAAGGCGTGACCGTCCGCGCATGGTCATGCGCATGCCCTCTTACAGAGATGAATATGAAAGTTATGATCCGACATACCGTCCAAGTGAAATCACTTATTTCAGCGGAGATAGCAGAATTCACGGACGGGAGGGAACTAGTCGCCCACGTGCGGTAGTTTGCCATATTGAGTATCACTGCGATGCGGAAGAAGACTTCACAAATCCATATCGTCCCGCAGCATTTGCTGAGAAATCAAAGTTTATAGCGCGCATTGAAATGGCTCCGTTCCCATTTAATGCCAAAATCCCTACGTAATTAGGAAAATACAATGGGATGACGGATCTTAGCGATCACTTGCTGAATTTCGTGGCAGTGGGAGGAGTTAGTGGTTGGACTCTTCCCTACTGGTGTCACATGTTCGCATTGACATTAACTGGTGCGACACGCGAATGGTTTGAAAAATTTTCGGATGGGCAAATCAAGAGTTGGGATGACCTGGTGGCTAAATTATCTCAACACTTTAGTCAACAAAAGAAGCACACTCGTGATCCTTCCGAGATATTGGACATCGTTAGACGAGACAATGAGTCTATTGAAGACTTCATTTTTCGGTTTAATGACGAAAGTCTTAATATCAGAGGAATTAGTACGGGTATGTTGAGGGGTGCCTTCCGCAAGAATGTGCGGAGTAACGCATTAATTCGCACCTTAACAGGTAGAGATGGAATACCCAGACATGAGATGAAATAATGTCTGCCGCAAAAAACTATTTGCGAGAACTGAAAAAACCTTAGGGTCTGAAAGCCCAAAGCATACTACAAAAGTTGAATTTCAAAATCTGTGGCTTAATAGACAAGCTAAGGTAATAATTTGGTCAAGACTTCAACCCGCTGCGGACACCTCAAAGCAGTTTGATGCAAGATCACTAATCGGTAACAAGAACAAAGAAGGCGCTTCAACGTAACATTTCAACAATTGGATCCCACTGACGAAGACTCCCTCTGAAATCTTGACTACTGGAAACGTGAAATTCACAAAAAACCTCAGCCAATCATGAAAAGTTCATTCCTTAATCCCAAGAAACATTGCACGTTTCATGATGAGATCGGTCATAACACGGATGAGTGTTTGGCTTTGAAGAGTGAAATTGAAGCAAAAGTCAAGTCCGGCAAGCTGGGACACTTAGTCAAAAATGTGAGACAAGGATCTGGCAAAGCTCCCGCGCAAGATAATCAAGGCCCGCCTAAAAAGTAGATCAGAGACCTGAATATTCATATGATACAAGGAGGGCACATTGTTGGAGGAAAGAGGCGAGAAATTGATGAAGAAGAGTGGAAGATGAACCGGTGATTTTCCCACAGGTCAAAGGGGGTCCGTGCAACAAAAATCCACTGATAATCACTGCCCTCATAGGTCATTATTGTTCACATACGTCTTCTTTGATATTGGCAGTACGTCTGACATAATATATGAACAGTGTTTTGAGAAACTTGACGAAGAAGACAAGGTGAGGCTGAAGCCAATTCACGCACCTGTGTCTGGTTTTGGGTCAAGACTTCAACCCGCTGCGGACACCTCAAAGCAGTTTGATGCAAGATCAATAATCGGTAACAAGAAAAAAGAAGGCGCTTCAACGTAACATTTCAACAATTGGATCCCACTGACGAAGACTCCCTCTGAAATCTTGACTACTGGAAACGTGAAATTCACAAAAAAACCTCAGCCAATCATGAAAAGTTCATTCCTTAATCCCAAGAAACATTGCACGTTTCATGATGACATCGGTCATAACACGGATGAGTGTTTGGCTTTGAAGAGTGAAATTGAAGCAGCAGTCAAGTCCGGCAAGCTGGGACACTTAGTCAAAAATGTGAGACAAGGATCTGGCAAAGCTCCCGCGCAAGATAATCAAGGCCCGCCTAAAAAGTAGATCAGAGACTTGAATATTCATATGATACAAAGAGGGCACATTGTTGGAGGAAAGAGGCGAGAAATTGATGAAGAAGAGTGATAGATGAACCGGTGATTTTCCCGCAGGTCAAAGGGGGTCCGTGCAACAAAAATCCACTGATAATCACTGCCCTCATAGGTCATTACCGTTCACATACGTCTTCTTTGATATTGGCAGTACGTCTGACATAATATATGAACAGTGTTTTGAGAAACTTGACGAAGAAGACAAGGTGAGGCTGAAGCCAATTCACGCACCTGTGTCTGGTGCATCCGCAAGGGGTAATTTCTTTTCCAGTCACACTTAGTGATGGAACACATTCTTGTACTGAAGACATTGAATTCTTGGTTTTACTGGCTACGCCAAAACATGATATTATCTTAGGGCGTGAGACAATTGGGTATTTCAATGCTCACCCCTCCACAGCTCATGGTGCAGTAGGCGTCCCGACCCGTACCGGGGTAGCAATTATCCACACAAACCGTCACTACGTAAAAATTGACCTTCGGCTACACGAAAAAAGTGTGGCCATAGGCCTTTAGCCACACACATTTGGTTCAGGTCATATGTGGCCAAAGGTCGCGACACCGTGGGTATGATATGGCCACACAGAGTTTTTATTGGCCTTATGTGGTAATAAGTGTGGCTAAAGGGTACATGCATTAGTTGCTGACCATCAAGAAGCCTCTCCAATAAGTGTGGCTAAACGGTAGAAAATTGCCACATGACAATTTACTATGAGTGATCATTGCATCTATATAGCCACATGATTTCATGTTTAAGCCACACGAATTTTATATTAATGTGGCCAATAGGGTTGTGTTAAGCCTGCATTGTGACCTATACCGTGTGAATATAGCAAAGAAATGGCCACTTAAATTTAATAATAAAGTGGCTAATTATATGATATAGACACTAGATAATACATTAAAAGTTGCTAAATATGTTTACTTGCCACTCAAAAACTCCTTTGTAGATTATAGTGTGGCCATTGTCTTACCGTTTGTCACACAAAATGTTTTTCCTAATATAAAGTGTGGCTATTGTAAAACTTTTCGACACACAACGTGAGGTACTGTGTGGCTAATCATATCTTATAGACACTGGAGGTTATTGTGAATGTGGCTAAAAATGTGAACTTGCTATCAAAAACTCTTTTGTAGTTTGTGGTGTGGCCATTGTCTTACCGTTTGTCACACATAATGCTTTTCCTAATTTAAAGTGTGGCTATTGTCAAACTTTTCGTCACACATAGTGAGGTACTGTGTGGCTAAAAATACATATAGACACTGGAGGTTGTTGTCAATGTGGCTAAAAATGTGAAGTTGCCACTCAAACACTCTTTTATAGTTTGTGGTGTGGCCATTGTCTTTACCATTTGTCACACAAAAGGTTTATGTTGGTGCTAATGGTCATTTATAGACTCTAATTTTTTTAATTTCAGATGTGGCTATTGTCTTACTTTTGGCCACACCTATTTAATGTGTTCTATGTGGCAAAATTGTGTGTAATTAGGCAATATATAATTATTTTTATTTTTTGTGCAGTAATATAAACAGCTATAAGCAAGCATGACAAAATAAAATTAGAAACAAATTATATTAACAATAATATTCACTTAAGCAAATGTATATGAAAAATATCTTAGAAAATACAAAAATAACGACTACCTATATACTAGCTAAGGCGTCTGTTTTCTTGGCACTGCTCCTTGTCTTCTGTTTGGTCACCCGGTCAATCGTTGTGTACTTTGCCTTTGTCTTCTTGCCAGCTCTGTCTGGTTCTTTTGAGGATGGGAGTGGTGGTAGCTGGAACAACAGAATATGAAAAACAAATATGTATAATTAATGTCGTATTTTGTAATTGAATAGAACAAAATAGTATGCATACATACATACCGAATGTTCGTTTAACTGTTCGTGAACCTTTCGGCGGGAAGTTTGTTTATCTTTGTTCAATTACGTTAGTTTAGATTATAAACAAACGAACATAAACGAACACAAGTGTTAATTTTTTAAACTAAATGAAAAATAACATAGATATTTGTTCGGTTAAGTTAAAGGGGAATAAACCTCCTGGTCACATAAGATTAGGTGTTCTGGCCAAGCAACAAAAGTACCAATTGCGTTGCCAACATTCGTAATTTCACCTGCCTCACATGGAATAATTGCTTGTTCCTTTATGACTCCATCAATACTAACTTTATAGCAACCCTCCGGGATTGCTTTTCCATGCAACTGTTGTGGAATCGGTGACCAATAAACTTTACCATTTGCCACCTTGTTACGCTTGTCATGCACACACAAACGACACTCATACACCTATAAACCAGCATGTGAAATTAAGATGTCTTAGTTGAAGTCAATATATAATACATACCCATGTTGGTGGGAAATTAACAATGTTTCGCGCAGTACATTCCTTTATTTCAGCAGGTGGGGAAGCTTCATCCGTAGATACATCAACTTTTCTTTTACGGCTTCACCGTTTTACCTAAAAACCATTCAATGAATCAATCAACAATTAAAGGAAAAACTGAAATTGCCAAATACTTACTTATGGTTTTTTCGAGCCGTTACTATCCAGAGTGTGGTGTAGTTGTGTTGATGCTTGGTCAACATTGTTCTCTACAGGCTTCATTGGTAATATAACAGAAATTGGAATTGTTAGACTTATTAGGTTATAAAATAAAAAAACTGAAACTGCCAAATACTTACTGATGTCGCGCTATGGGGATCGACTACCATTTAGTCAACACTTTTTTCCACAAACTTGGCCTGCAATTCGGTAAATAGAAAATGAGCACACTCACATTGGAAACGAATTATAAAAAGTACTGAAATTGTCAAATACTTACTGATGTCGCGATATGGAGAGCGGGTATCGTTTGGTCAACACTTTTTTCCACAGACTTGGCCTGCAATTCGGTAATAGAAAATGAGCACACTCACATTGGAAACGAATTATAAAAAGTACTGAAATTGTCAAATACTTACTGATTTCGCGGGTATCGTTTCGACAACTCTTTTATCCGCAGACTTGGGCTACAATTAACTTATGCAAAATCAGCACACTCACATGGAAAGTTAATTATTAAAACAAATCAATCAAACTGTCAAATGCTTACCTAAGAAACGGATTCTTGTTGCACAGCCTCACCTGAGGTTAAGATGTTTCCCACAGAACTGGCCTACAAATCAATTTATTAGGCTATGGAAAATGAAAAATCACATGGAAAGTTGTAAAAAACAAAGAAACTGTCAGATACTTACTTGTGCTGGCATTTTATTTTGCGCCACAGCACTAGTACTTTGGTTAGAACCAACCTGGTTGGGAACAGGATTTACCTACGAATTGTGACAAAAACATTGCCAATTATGTATGTCAAATGCATTAATTAATATGTAGCATACAACACTTACTTGACTTGCCGGCATTTGCGGAAACAATCCTTCGAGATGTCTGAACCTGGCCTCAAATGCTAACTGTTCCTTCTCACGGCTTGCTAGCATAGTATTTGTGGATTCAAGTAGAGTCGTCAACCTGTTCACCACTTGATCTCTCTGCACCGCCTCATACTCAAGTTGGGCAATCCGTTTCTTAAACAAGCCTTTTACCCGACTCACACCCCAATATTTACCTGTTGTCAATCCGTACCCAGTCCCTTTTAAAAACCCACCTTTCTCTTTGCCAAGCACTAAGGTGACGACATCTGTGCACGGTTCAAGTGCCAGGGCTCCGGAGGCGATCTGCTCCTCATGCTGAACCTACAAGAAAACAAATATTCTAATACACTTGTAACACGCTTATGTAACCACATCAAGTGTTAAGAAAAGTTATACATACTCAAGTGTTTCTGACACCAATATAAGGCAATGAATTGACTTTAACATGATTTAAACAGTTTAATACTAAAACATACTAATTTGGTTGCCACGCCTTCAACAACAGCATTCTTGTATGCACCATCTTTGTCCTCCCTTCCTTTCATCCACATTAATGCACGGCCGGGGATCTCATCCGGTCCAATTTCCTTCTTTTTAACCTTGTAAAATATTCAAGAGAAAGTAGCTGACGGTCATGCGTACACATAACCAACAAATCATTGAACTAGAGAGAAAGCAGCTGACGGTGATTACCAGTTTCTCTCGAAGGTAGGTATAACCCCCTCGTCCCATGTGATGATCAAAAACATTCTTTGCTCGAGCTCCCTTTGATGAAGCCGATTGTTTCTTCAACCACACATTATAATCTTTTCATTATATTTAAACAAAAAACATAAACCATATATAGTCGATCAATCTACGTTTGCAGAGTAGAGGATTTATACCTGAAACTGCTCTGATTGTGTGTACTCAACGAAGCGATCCCAGTCTTCTTGCCTGACCATCGTCCTGTGTCCCTTGGGTATCGCCTTCAGCTTCAGAGGTTTACCGATGTTCGGCATAATGTATTTGGCATACATTTTTCTTCTGAAATCCCGAAGAAGGTGTCCGAGCTGATTCATCACAGAAGGCCTGCGACACGCCTCAATCTCAAAATATTTCTGCATAATATAATACAGTAAAGGTAAATTACATCTCAAAATATAAAATGCACAAATAAAAATAAAGAATAACCGTTATTTGTTCCCACTGTTTATCTCTAAGCTCCTTTGTGACCTCCCTCCAACTTAAATGTCTCAACCCAACTATTTCCCTTACAACATCCCTTAAAAAACTTGCAAAATTTGGTCTGTTTTGGCCAGTGAACCTACCCAGATTATCAAACTCCACTGCTAGTCTGACACCACCAGAGTTTGCATATTGGGTACGCAGCTTAGGTAACCTCGTCAACCCCCTTGTAGGTTTTTTCATAGTAGCAAAACTGTTGATGGGTTCGATAGCCTCCAAACTGTTGATGGGTTCGATAACCATCGTCCCTATATCATCGTCCCTACCAGTCCGACCGTCGTCGTCGTCGGCTTCCTCGCTGAAGTAGCCTTCAGTGTCGTCTGATTAAGCATCGTCGTAGTCGTTGGCTTCCTCATCGGAGTATAAAATATGTTCTTCTTTGATTATTTCATCTATAAGCTTCATCGTCTGATTTGTGGAGTGGAAAATATTTAATAATTTGGAGTGTAATTTGATTTTTGGAGTGTTAAATGTAATTTGGAGTTTTTGAATATTTGGAGCCAATATTTTGGAGCTTTTTGAGTTTTGCCTCCCTTTTAACTAAGAGCCAATAGATTATTGGCAGGGAACCCGTGGCTGAAAATAGGCACTTTGCCAGAAGATGGTTGGATAAGCGTGTATTGCGTATTAGGATATTTATATATGTTTATGTACATTAGCGTGTTACAAGCGTAATAGTGTTTTTTAACAAATTGTTTTGTTTTATTTTTAGACTTAACCATAATTACCATTCATTAAAAGTTTTCATACAAAAGGCACCATTACAATTCAAACAATGAAACAAAATAAGAGTGAATAACAAAATAGATGATACAAGAAACTATTAAAGTAAAGCATTTAAAAGCTAACCAACCAACATTCAACACAATAAACTAAAAAGTGTATCAATACAACCATACATATACAAATAACCAACCAAATCACAAATGTTCCAAAATTCACCAAACACATCACCAAATATTTCCCAAATGTTCCAAACATCACAAAATCACTAATCAACTTTTAAAACTAACAAAGTAGCTTCATTGAAGTCATATTCAAATATGCTCTTATCACCAATCTGTATTTCATTTTCCACCTTGAAAATTTTCCATTTTGGTAACCAATATTTGAATTTCAGGTCCGACAGTTCACCATGAAGTTTCATTTTTTTACGACCTTCGGGATTTACCAAAGTGATTGGCATTCCATCATAGGCATCAATCTTGGTGGCAATGTGACGCGGAAGACGCTGTGAAAAGCAAATTTCAAATATACTTGTAAATAAAAAAGAAATTTAAAAATTCAATTTACCAATTTCTTGGTGACGTTCATGTGGAAGACGATTTTTGAGTCATCATCTTGCTCATCTAGATGAATTGGGTTTTGGGAGGAACTACCTTGATTGCTTAATTAATAGTTGAGAAACAGTTGATTTGGACCAGGAAGGATAAATTCTATGCCATCTTCATGATAGACATTAATATGAAATATTTTATATGATATGATTTCAAACACAACAAACGAACCACCTTTCAAGTTGGTTTGTTTAAAATCCTCAATCCATCCATCCTCTAGCCTACAACCCATTCCATCCCAAACACATGAAACTTTAAACATATATCTATCTGGAGCAATAAGCTCGAAAAGCGAATTCATGTAATTGTCACCAAATTCTTGAATCACGTACCAATCAGGGAAATCCTATTAAACATATTAATTAAAAGACATTTGAATTTGGAAACAATCATTAAAAACAGAAATTAAAACTTACCAAGTAATGGTCGTGTCGGTTTCTAACTGGAATACATATCATAGTACCGGATTGAGCATTTACGTTTCTTTTGAAAGTAAACATATTCAACATAGATCTTGATTTAAGCTCAAAAACAACATATGTTCCAGCTTCTATACAACATTCTCTGATTAATTCAGTCCAACCGGTTCCAAAATAAAAGTCATCAAGTACTTTGATTATAACAACAGAAAACGTTCTACCACTTTGATCATAAATCAAACAACAGTCGGTATTCGATTTCATGTCAGCAAACATTGGTTGAACAGCTTTAAGAATGTGCTATAAGTAACACAAAAAATGCTCTTAGAATGTATATGTTTCAAAACTGTAAAATGTTTCATAAAAAAAATTAACCAGATAACATTAACATACCATCCTACTCATGGAATCGCTGTCGATATCTACCAGGAACTTAACTCCATTATTGAGACGTGGCATTTTTATGTTCTTACAGGGATAAGCGATGTCTATGAATTACAGTAAAGCGAAGTAGAAGTCGATTTAGGGTTTTGAAGTTAAAAGGGTTTTGAAGTTAAAAGGGTTTTGAATTTTGGTTATATTTATTTCTACACATTTAATTATATATATATTGGTTTTTGTTTTATAACTTTTTAAAAATAGTATAAAACATTTACTTTTAGTTTTTTTTACTAACATTCCAGTATTAAATTTCGTTAAAAGTTGAGTTCGTTTAATAAATCATATTTTTTAAATAAATTTAAAATTCTATCAATTATTGAAGTATTATCCTAACCGTAATAGAGAAGCTCATAACATTCTAGTGTTATCATTATCATATGTAGTTTTGTATCATTATCATCTTCTAGGTTATCATCATCACCATATGTGTTATGATGATGATCAACATCATAAAGTTATCATCGTTATCATGTATTATAGTGGTTATCACCATGATAATCATCGATCACCATCACCATGAAACGGCATCATCATCAGACGTGCAGGTAATCAACGTGGTCATTGTATAGGCTATCGTAGTCGGCGTTGATCATACAGGTAACATATATCTCGCTATCAGTGTCGTCATCATCGTCACACATCTCCATCATCATCATCATCATCATCTGATTGCCATGTACGGGATGTAGTCAGCATCATATGGGTTATCGTAAACAAAACGCCCAATATTAGTGATCACTGTCGGCACCATCTTATGAATTGTTGTCGTCATCAAACGACATCATCAGTCGTACATGCTACCATCAGTATGACCATCGTATACGTTATCATGGTCGTCTTCGATCATACGGGTTACATGTCATTAAACATCGGTGTCACCATCATCATCAACATATATATATATATATATATATATATATATATATATATATATATATATATGTGTGTGTGTGTGTGTGTGTGTGTGTGTGTGTGTGGGCGCGCGCCTGTGTGGCGTATTGTCATATAGGTACATATAATTGGTCCTCTTATATATATGTGTGATCATCATCATAGACGTCATGCTCGTCGTACGAGCTACAGTCGCCATCGTATGGGTTGGCGTAAGCAAACCGTATATATAGGTTAGCAGCATCAATATGATAACCACCACCAACCCAGGTAGTTATATTAGCATCGTCTCATCATAATTGGGCTAATCATCAAGGTCATCATATGGGATAGCACCGTCATTGTCTCATGTATTACATATCCACAATCATACTACACACCACCTACTACCACCATCCACCGCCCACAATGACCCCCAGCACCAACCACTAACCACACTCCACCACCACCCACCACACCACCACCACCCACTAATATTATATATAAATATATATACATTTATTTATACCCATCCACCACCACCACCCACCAACCACCACCACCACCACCACCACACATCCGCCACCACGAACCTCCGCCACCATCTACCACCATCATGACCACCTGAACCCACCACTACCCACTAATATATATATATATATATATATATATATATATTGCCACTATGCAATACTAACCGTACGATTAAAATTTAAAAGCACGCGCCTTCTTTTAAAAGGGTCAAATAATTACCCTCGTAATTCACTCATCTACTTCTGGAACGGCGATAAGTATTCCCAAAATTCAACCTCGTAAGTCAATATTCCTAAAAACCGTCGACGATTCTACTGTGAAGCACAAGCACAAGCACAAGCTCGAGTGGTTTAATTATTCTGGAACGGAACCAAAATGAAGAACCCTAACTCATATACTTCTGGAACGGAACCAAGGACGAAGAAAAAGCACGATAGGTCTCAGAATGAAGATGGAACAGGTGTTACTTTATGATATTTATAGCGTTTTAGGTTTACTTAATCTTAAAATGTAAGCATTTGTTTGAATCTTCTTATGTATTAATGCGTTTGATAAGCGTGTTGTTGTTGTAATACATATCCTTGGTTTTTAAATCTATGTATAATATTAAAGCATATTATATGCGTATGATTAGCGTGTTATGGCTTTGGTATGAGAATTTATCATTATGATGTTTTATAAGAGTTTTCTGTTTCCTTGTGATTCGTGTTGTTATCCCCTACCCCCGTGTTTTATTGTATGTATGTGATTCAGTTGTCGAAAAAAACAAGACTGATAAAAGGAAGACTAAAAAAGTTGCTCCGTTGGGGAAACAAAACATGTTGTGGAAGCAGACTCTGATCCAGACCTTGACACAAAAATCAACAGGTTGTTGTCAAAGCGGAAACAGGAGGAACACAGCACCTCTGGGCCGGACTTTCAGCGTCCGAAAAAGAGAGCCATTAAAGAAAAGAAACCAGCCGAGAGGGGACAACCTTTTGTTGAATTTGTAGACAAAAAATTGAAGAATAGGTGTGCACCTATTAATATTGTTGATGCAGTGAAGGCAATGACCATTGCCCAAAAAATTTGTGTAGAAGAAATGGGTTTCGGGTCAATGTTAAGGCTTCAAGTAACCCAAACTCCAACAACTTTGGGATATTGGTTGCTCATGAACTATAATAACCGTTTAAATGAATTGAACATTGGGAGTGGTGTTATTAAGATAACACCACAAAAAGTACATGAAGTGTTGGGGATACCAATGGGTAAGATTCCTGTTTTAGGAAAGAGTAGACCAAGATTGGGGGAAGATGTTACTATAAATTCGTTCAAAAATCAATTCCCGACAAATGCAAGAATAAGTATAAAGCATGTGAAAGACAAACTGGCCGCGGATCAAGGAGTTGGTGAACTGTTTAAGATTAAATTCCTTATGTTGTTCAACACCTGTATAGGATTTGTGACTAAATCAACAACAGTCAATCAACGATTCATTGCCGCAATTGATAAAACCTCGGATATTCCAAATATGGACTGGTGCAGCTATGTTATTGAAAACTTGAAAATGACAAAGGAAGAATGGAGAGGTATCAACGTTCAATACAACGGTCCAATCACCTTCCTTGTGATGCTTTACACGCATGAATACCAGAAAAAATATGGTCCATTTGGGACTCCCGTCACAACGCCTGCAGTCAACTACATAACAAAAACTACTCTTAATAAGATGGAAAAATACTTGGAGAATAATGGTCCTCCATTAGAAGAAGATGCTACTGAGGTTGCTGCTGCTGTGACGTTTAGTGTTGACGGGAAAGAAATTGATGCGGCTGCTGCTGCTCCTGCTGCTGTGACCGTTAGTGCTGCAGGGAAGGGACTTGATGAGACTGCTGAAGCTGCTGCTGTGACAGTTAGTGCTGCCGAGAAGAGACTTGATGATACTGCTACTGCTACTGTGACGGTTAGTGTTGTCGGTATGCCTGCAGTTGAAGAAAACACTGCAGCTGAGGAGAAACAAGAACATGGTATTAAACTTGTTATTTTCTTCTAAAAAAACTCTCATCTCTTATCTCTACATGCATTTTATGTAATATAACATTATATGTAATTAAAAAACAGATGGTCAAAGTGCATCTGAAACAGATAATGCCGATCAAACAGCTGAACAAGATTTGGATTATTATGTAAGCGATTATTCACCTTTAAGTTTGCAAATGCCTATCATGCTTGTTGACTATTATTTAACTCCATTACAACTGGCTGGGATAAATTGAAAATGTTTTTGAATTAACAATAACTGTATTTTCTTTTTACAGTCTTGGAATAAGGCAATGGATAACAAGTTGAAGAAATTTGATAAAATTTGCTCCGAAATCATCGAGTTGGTCCGTCAAGGAAAGGATAGACATCCATCAAATGAGAATATCTTTGCTAGATGTTGTGAATGGGAAAACAGATTCACTAATAATGTGGTTTCTAAAACACAAGATTCAGATGTTGGTGTTGGTGGTCCAGTGGCTGCTCTAAAAGGTATTTGGGCTAAATTAATTATTAGTATAATTAAAACGCTCTTAAAACACTTATGCTGTTATTTTAAACTTATTACATCTGTGTGATGTAGTTGATTCAGATGTTGGTTTTGGTGGTCCAGTGGCTGCTCAGAAAGGTATATCATATATGTACCAGCTTAATTATATACCAGCTTAATTATAATCACAGTTGAACATATTACATCTTTGGCTGTCGTAAAATATGATGCAGGTGATGCAGGTCAAGAAAAAATGTCTCATGCGCAGATATTGATGAAGTTGTTAATACAGTGGTTGCGTGATCAAAAGAGAGTATTTAATTATAAATAAAAACCAAAAGGGGTTGAAGGTATTTAATTATAGTTACAATTATTTTCAGCCAAATTTAAAGTAAGTTGTTTTATGTTTAACAGATGACACCGGATTGTCAACAAGTGATAGCCTCATTACACTGAACTCTCCATATCTTCAGAGAGGTTGACGTATCCGCTAGTGTCACAGGAGATGAACAAAAAATTTCAGAGTATATATATTTTTTTCTTGGAGACATTTGGGAGGAGGTCTACAAGTCCGCTCACACAGAATCGTTCAAGGTGGTCTTTGAAAGCTTCTGTCCTGGCATTTATATAGCCACCAATGCAATGGATGCATTCGTTGAAGTAATGAACTATGAAGAAAAGAAAAAATATGCAGCATCACCGTTCAGATTCTTTGCTTCAAGCACTGTGCTGGTACAAATTAATCTATTTTGTTTGTACTATTAGAAAACGAACAATAAACGCTTTAATCATCTGCATTTTAGTTATTATACAGACAAGTGACCATTATGCTGAGTCAAGGGGTTACACAGACAAAGAAAGACTGGATGTGTTTTCAGACAACATCGAAACATAAATGGCAAGGAGTGGAATTCTATCACTCAAGGAGGTTGCTATAGTGCTCGTGCCAATTCTACAACGCGATCATTTCTTTGTAGTTACCTTCAATCTTCAAACAGGAGTGATAGAATTACTTGACAACAGTGCAAATCAAGAAATACCAGCTGATGCAAAGTTTAAAAGCTTAGAAGACAAATCAAAAGCAATTAGAGAGAAGTTTGAAGAAAGATACAGAAAGATTCCTGATATACTGGTAAACATATATACCTTTAACCCAAAAAACATACGTACCTGTTATAAAAATTGTCAAAATACTTAAATTGCTTTCTATTTTGTGTAGAGAAACGTCTTTTGCATGTATCTTAAAACAATCAAACACCCCATTACTCAGCAAATCCAAGTAGCAACAATCAATAGATTGAAGATGACATGGAGAATAACAAGTAATGGAATAGATTGTGGTATTTTCGCTATGAGAAACATGGAGAAATATGATGGAAAGAGACCATGGGGGTGTAATCTCAAAAAGGAAGTCCCTATACAACAAACACAGCTAAAAGCTTTGAGGTTCAAGTATTTGTGCAAAATCCTCCTCTCGGATATAAACCAACACAGAAATACTCTTATCAAGAAAGCACTGCTATTCCATGAAAATGACGACACTCGTTTAACCGGAGAAGAGTTGATTGCTGAACTTATGAAAAGGCAACAAAAAATTTGAATGATTTCAAAACTGAATGCTATGTACTTTAAGATACTGTTATGATATGGACTTATGGAGATCTCTAGTCTTCTGTTATCAGTTTGTAATGCACTTTAAGATAATAGTTACATGTTGAATCAATGTTTTAACACAAACATAAAAATTTTATTATTACCAAAACACACATATAAACACACCATTACAAACATACAAATTTTATTACTACTAATCTCTGAGTGACATAAGAAACTTCAATTTCAATTTCATTGAGCAATTCAGTTCAAGAATTGCCTTGCCCAAAAGTTTTAACTCGTCAAGCTCTCTCTGTCCTACATCAAGCATAAACAAAACAACAAGATCTTGGATACAACTAGCGGGCATACGAGTAAGAACTTTTGTAATGAGATCCCTGGCATCCAAGCTGTTGCTAGTCTTTACAAATTATTCAGTAAGAGTTTCCAGACAAGTTTATCTACCTCGATTTGAGCCTCAATTCGCCTTCTGAGGGCAGCCATGTAGGATCTGGATGATGATGATGATGATGATGATGATGATGATGATGATGATGATGATGATGATGATGATGATGATGATGATGATGATGATGATGATGATGACGACGAGCAATCCCTTATTAACAAAAAAAAAAATAATTGAAAATTATGTGGGTATATGAGTTTAATAAATGTGGTGTAGGTATATATAACCAAAAGGCTCACAGACAAAACAAAAGGGTGTCCCACGCATGGGAAACGAACACGGACAAATAGTAACTCTGTAATAAAAAAACAAAAGGGTGTCCCACGCTTGGGAAACTGTAGGTTCCAGCCGGATCTACACGGAAATATCTCGTATTACGTAGGTGCGGAATCTCTACGTAAGACGATACGAGTGTTAGACGCGATATACGTTAAACCCAAGTACAAAGACACGTTACAGTACTCAATAGACACGTTGTATTGCAACTACTTTAACACGTGATAGCCAAATCACAATTACACGTACTGAAAATCACCTTTACAAAACAAGCCGTAGCCAAACATATATAGTTATCGACAACTTCGCCTAACAGACTAGGCGAAGTTGTTGATAACTTCGCTTGTCCACAAGTTCGCTTATATTAGGCGAACTTGTGAGACAAGTTAACTAAAACACCAATACAAATCAAACTAACACGATTACAGACACTAGATACTGAACTACTAACATCATGTACCAACAGACTCCCCCTTGGCAGTAGCTTCATATCTCAATCTTCAAACACGTGTCTTGTAATTCCAAAACTCTCGAGTCACCCGTCTTCAAGCATGAACGCCTTCTCTGACACAAACCGAAACTACTCTCTGATATTTCTTTGCTTCTTCTTTCCATGCTGGAATATAGAATATCTTTTTCTCGTTCAGCACCTGCAAGTCAGCTTTAGACAAATTCACCAAGTGCATTGGATCATACACTATCAGCAACTCTTGTTCATCTTCATCCTCCATCACCGCTTCAGCTGTTTCACTATCAACATACCACCATTTCAGATTCTTTAAGACATCCTTGGGCATTTGTTTTATCGGCACTTCTTTTAAACACCAGATCGGTTTATACTTCATTATCATCCGAGGTTTGCCATCAGCTCTCATACCTCTGTCTTTATCTTCAACGAGCTTTCCTTTCTGCGGCTTTAATAACTCGAACTTTTTATCTTTTATACTTTCTTTCCAAACAATCTTCCCAATAATCCTAGCCATATTATCATCACTCCTGTTTATCAACCCCAACTTGGCTAAGTCCTTCACCTCACACTCCGGCAAGGTATTAAACGATCTCAACAATCTCTTGAAATACTGAACTCCGTCAAAACGTTTAATCACAAACAGCCTCAACTGCTCATCGTATAACCAGCATATAATCCCCTTCTTCGAATCAGCATACCCTTTGATGTTGTAACTCTTCATAAACATAGTTGGGACCGCTGGTTTCTTTGTCTTTACAAACCATTGAGCATAGCCTTCTTTCCATCTTGGCTGCTCTTCCCATTCAGTCTCCTCGTTTCCCGTATCTTGACCCAAATTTGGCTTATCAGCTTCTGGAATTTCATGCTCAATGTTATCCTCCACAATCTCTCCCTCTTCAACCTCACTGTCAATCACAATCTCAGCCCCTATCTTCTCAATCTCTTCAATCGGTAACACATCGTCGTCACCTTCAATATCAACATCCACCATCTCCTCATCATCCACTACCACCACGTCATCACCCCCCGATTCACCAGTTGCACCAGTAGACTCCCCCTGAGATGTGGAAGTCCCAAGAACTTGTTCAGTTCTTGGCAACTCACCACCTGCACCTTTCGATGCATTGGGATCATCGTCTCGATCATTCCTCTTCTTCGTCCTCAACTCGTCGCCTTTGCAGCTCGTCTCCCCCTGAGATGCCAAGAACTGTTTCAAGGCATCAAAAAGTTTACCGTGCTCAATCAGGAGGGACGACTGAATCTGATTCTCTGCAACAAGGTGCTGAATAGCGTGAGTCTGGATCAGATTTATTCTCGACTGTTCTGCCACGACCCTTTCAAGAGCTGCTATTCTGTCCGAGTCAAATAAGGTTGCATCAAAATCAAAACTCATATGAGAGGTGTCTTGAGCATACGGTGAAAGGATTCCCAAAGTAGCCGGGACATCAGAAACAGGTTGAAACGTAACCGCATGTGGTATTGTAACAGATAACCCTGCGGTGGCAACCAGCGTCAACTCAACGAATCTTGCAACAACCTCTGATGGAGTAAGTGTAGGAGGTGGCAAGGAAACAATTTCCGGAGTCGAAAGCTGAAATGTGGTAGGTGGAATGCCAAAAGAGGATGATGTTGTCAACACGGGGGCATCTGAGGTGATCGGTCCTGTCACAGACAACGATGCAGGGACCATAGTCATTCCAGATAAGGCAGGTGGAGAGAAACGAACCACCCTCGAGCTTTCACCAGCTCCCGATCCTTCACCCGTTCTTGCCCTTTTAGATCTACGAATCAACTGACCCAACTCCTCCTCAAAATCAGATTCACTGTCATCAGTATCTTTCTATCTTTTTCCATGAATCCTCTCTTGAGAGACCAGTATCTGTCTTGCTTCAGCAACCTCATCAGCTGAGGAGTCAGAATTGGTTCTTTCAGATGCAGCTACCGACGTAGCTACCAACGGCACATCCATACTAGAAACCTGTGCAACTGAAACCTGAACCTCTTCCTCAGGATCGACTCGTTCCATATCAAAAAATCCTTGGCCATCAAAAGCAGCTTCAAGGTCTACGTGTTCCTCCGGTGCCACAACAGGAGCAGTAGGTAGTGTTTGTTGTACCACAGGTGGTGGTTGAGAAACAGCAGCCTGTTGCGGTGCCGGATCCCGAAACTCGTCTCCACGAGGAGCAACATACGCTGGGTTTATCAAATACCCAAATAGCGGAGTATGTCGTGGACGAAGCTCTGGTTTACTTCTAGCACTCGACGCTCTGCACTGTGCAAAAATTCTCTTGCTGACACTCTCCACATAACGAATCGGACGGCGCTGAGGTAGCGTAGGAGCTACATGATTCAAGATCATTTGTAAAAATCTTGGATACATCAAGAATCTTTCACGAGCTACTGCACGTCTCTGACGGTCTATTTCATAGAACACCATCTGACTGAAGCTGTAACGCTTGTTGTATGTCAGTGCTGTCATTGCCGACTGCATCGTCGCACCCATCCCGTCCGTACCAGCCTTTCTACCCGACATGCACACGATCATCACGTGCATGAGAAAACGCCATTGATCCAACAAGAATCCTTTACGTCTCTGAGTGTTACCCAATGGACCAGAATAGCCCATTCTTAAAAATTCACCGTCTCTGAATGGAGCAACAAAGTCTGTAGGGTCATCTCTCGTTTCGTTCCCAAACTACAAAGCGACCCTTATCTATTTCGATGAGAACTGCGCCACCTGATTGTTAACGGTGGCGCGCATTACCGGGGGCTCGACTCTGCAATCGTATTCAACCGTCTGCCAGAAGTCTTCTATGTTCGGCAGAGAGATGGGCAGAGTTGTAGAAATTGCATGGAAGATACGCGAGCGAATCAGAAAGTTGATGATCTCGCGATAATCATCAACACCGCTAGCATCCGGGTTCAGTGTTATGTACATATTGTGCCCTGGAAAGAATTGGCGGTTGTCATCACCACCTTCGTCACCACCGGCACCACCGGCTCCTGCTACAGCTGCCATTTCTGCACCACAAACGGTCTAAGTTAGAGAATCGTCAAGGCAGATCGTAACTTCGCTTATTACCATGAGCGAAGTTAAGAGCACAACTTCGCCTATACAATAACTTCGCCTGACAACAGATTAACTTTTAAATAATATTTAAAGCATCAGGCGAAGTTAAGCCTAAGGCGAAGTTAATGATAACTTCGCCTAATCATAACTTCGCTCCTTGAACAACTTCGCCCCTGATTAATTAAAATTTAAATTAACAGGCGAAGTTAAGCCTTAGGCGAAGTTGAGAACAACTTCGCCTAAACTATAACTTCGCCTGAACTGAAACGGCAAAGGTTTAGACGATCAAACGAGATGTCTTTTGGATAATTTGATGATTGTAGACACAAAAAAAACATGTTTTTATGGAGATCTAGACGATCAAGTTGTTTACGAACACGTTAAAAACGAGTTTGACAAGCGGGTGTATAACGGTTAGCATGAACGGGACCCCGAATCGGACCAAAACGACCTCTGATTAACATGATCGACAAGAATTAAATGTAATATCGACCCTACACACCTTTAACACGGGTTTGAAACGAACAAGAATGAGGTTTGATTCGAAAAAATAAGTTCGCCGAGGTTGATGAATGATAAGTTCGCCTGGGTTGAGAAAATGTGTAAACAGTTGACCAAGTTGACCTTTATATAGGATTAAATATGCACAGGCAAAGTTAAGGATAACTTCGCTTAGCCATAACTTCGCCCTATAGCAACTTCGCTTAGCATTAAATTTACATAATAGACCCTCATAATCTTGAACATTATGCAATGTCTTTTAATAACTTCCGTTAAAGATTTAAATGTTAAAATCAAAGAACCAAGCAACCAAGCTTTGAATCGTAAAATGAAATACGTAAAGTAAAATTAGAAATAAAGTATACGGGATCAAATTTCAGTCTTGATAGGGACAAGAATGTTTTTAGAAAAAATCCGAACATGAATCATACTAATTAAGTGACTGTCACATAGATCCATGTTCAGTTGTATTATGACATAAGGAACAGGTTGTAAGCAGGTAAACAACTTAGAATGGTTTTCATCGCATCTGTGATACGGATTAGGTTCAATTAAGCTCAAAATTTAGACGGACAGCACATCAGATAAGTGATGTCTCCTATCTATTCTCAAAGCGTATTTGGCTTTCCCCAAGTCACCCCGAGTTGACCTCGACCCGTAGTGTCTGATTAACTTGTAAACACATCTTGATCTTTTAGAGTCTTCGTCCTGTTCTCGTTCTTGCCTCTTGATTGATAAGTATTACATAATAAACTTCAGAAGGCTTAATTTTTTTTTTACTCAATAACAATTTACATAGCCTCACACAGTAGACTACTGCAAGTCCCGAATCTGGATCACTGCAGTTTCTTGACACACTATCTTCTCGGGAATCAGAACAGTCACGGGCTCGTGTATGACTGGGTAATCACTTTTCTGCCTATCATTCGGAAAGATGTAAATGGAGACATACACAACTCTTAATGAGTTTTCCCTTTAAATCGAGAAGATTTAGTTAGTATCACATAAAAAACTACCATAACATACAATGACTGTTCTATAGTCTTTTAGGCCTAATAACTTCACTAGTTAAGCACACAGAATTAGTTTGTCTATCACTTTCCACAGTTGGATCAATTTTCTTAGAAACATTGTATTGAAACTTCTTACGAAGGTATAGACTTGAAAAATGATATCATCTCCCTAAAAAAATTTAAATTCTATCGCCAAGATCAAGTCAAAGTCATCAGGTAAACGGCTATCCTGAAGATCCAATGGATCAGCTGGACCGACTACATACGAATATGCGTCCTTTTAACTAAGTATGAACGACTATTTTTCAGCGACAGAATAAAAACACATCATAAACCGCCCCAGTCGCTTTCTGTCATCTAGTTAATGGCTATCCTCATAATCTACTGGTAGAAGTGAGGACCAAACACATCCGAAGATATGTCCTTCAAACTGAAGCAACCGACATAATTCTAAGCGATAGTGACGTTTTTTTTTAAGTAAAAACGAAAAATACGGTTACTCGGGATTGATCATCCCATTAAGCTCAACAAGGTTTTGAAAACGAGTTCTGTCAAATGCTTTAGTAAAAAGATCAGCGAAATTATCTAACGAATCAACCTTCTTGAGCACTATTAATTTCTTCTCAGCACAATCCCATATAAAATGATGACGAATGTCAATGTGTTTAGTTTTGCTATGTTTTACGGGATTGTTAGTTACTGAGATTGCAGCAGTGTTATCAATACAAATAGGAGTTTGAGTAAAATTCAGACCGTAATCGCGCAATTGCTGTTGATCCAAAGAACCTGGGAGAAGCAGTTTGATGCTGCCATGTACTCTGCTTCATAGGTAGAAATGGCTACAGAGATCTGCTTCTTGCACTGCCACGAAACCAATCTTCCTCCCAGAAACTGACATCCACCGGTCGTCGACTTCCTGTTCTGATTGCAATCTCCATAGTCAGAATCTGTATAAGCGACCAAATCCAAGTCTCCCCCTTTCGTGTACCACAATCCCAGCTTAGGCTTGCCTTTGAGATACCGCAGTATTCTCTTCACTCCCTTCATGTGAGATTCCTTTGGGCTTGCCTGAAATCGAGCACAGAGACAAACTGCAAACATAATGTCAGGTCTAGATGCAGTTAAATACATTAAAGAACCTATGATTGCTCGATATTGGGTGGGGTCCACATCTGCGTCACTGTCTGAATCAGCACCCAGCTTGTGGTTGACGCAAACCGGAGTATCAAATGGAGTGCTGTTCTCCATCTTGAAGCGTTTGAGAACGTCTTGGACATATTTAGTTTGATGGATGAACATCCCCTCTTTCTTCTGATCAACCTGCAATCCTAAAAAGAAAGTTAATTCACCCATTGCACTCATTTCAAACCTCCTTTTCATGACTTCCTCAAATTCCTAACACATGGCGACTTTTGAAGCAGCAAAGATGATGTCGTCCACGTAGACTTGAACTAGGAGAAAGTCTCCCCCCTTTTTCTTGACAAACAGTGTGCTGTCGATCTTTCCTCTTTCGAACCCATTCTCAAGTAAGTAATCAGACAAGGTTGCGTACCAGGCATGAGGGGCCTGATGTAGTCCATATAGCGCTTTACTTAACTTGTACACGTGATCAGGAAAGTCTGGGTCAGGAAAACCTGGAGGCTGCTCAACGTACACAACCTCATCGACTTTACCGTTAAGAAACACACTTTTCACATCTAACTGGAACACCTTCAACTCATTGTGTGCAGCAAATGCCAAAAACAAACGAATCGCTTCCAATCTTGCCACAGGAGCAAACACTTCATTGTAGTCGATCCCTTCTTGCTGATTAAACCCTTTTACGACCAGCCTTGTTCCTGATGATTATTCCTTTCTCATCTCTCTTACATTTGAAAACCCATTTGGTGCCAATCACATGCACATTCTTCGGTTTTGCAACCAATTTCCATACCTCCATCTTCTCGAACTGGGCTAACTCTTCTTGCATGGCTTTGACTCACGAACTGTCTTTTAGAGCCATTTGATAGTTCTTTGGTTCAATCTGGCTGATGAAGCAGGTGTACAAGCACTCGTTAATGATACCTGTTTCTTTAATGCTTGCGTAAACACAGGTGTGCTCATTCAAGCTTCGTCTTGTTTGTACACCGTCAGACAGATCACCTATCACGTTCTCTAAAGGGTGATTTTTGTGAACTCCAGTTGTCGGAATCGAACTGACTTGCAGATTGTCTTCCATGTTCAAAGAGAGTTCATTAATGGGTGATTGTTGTTGAGAGTGAAAAGGGTTGTAAAATTCTTCTTCAGTAGAGGCGGCAGGAGCATTAACGGCACTTGACGTGGAAGGTTGACTTTCATCGTATCGTGGACGTTGCACAATATTTTCCTCCTCATCATACAAAATCTGTGAAGCAATTTTCTCATCAACTTCTGCAAAATCCAAGTAAGGCATATTAAAGGATTTGAACAGTTTATCATAGTCAAAAGCTTCAGCGGGTCCCGTGCTGGGCATTGGTGGTTTGTAACTCGTGATGTCGGTGTTACATACCACTTCAACCTTGCTGTTCGATAAATTAAAGACTCTTCTGTTGGGTGTCCCAACAACATATCCGACTAAAATACCTACGTCGGCTTTCTCACCAAATTTAGAGTTTGTCTTTAATATCGTACATGGGGACCCGAATGGGTCGAGACCATTCAGGTTTGGCTTTCGACCATGCATAAGTTCATAACAAGTTTTATTTAGCCTTTTAACAGTTAAAACACGATTAAGGATATAACAGGCTGTGGCAACTGCTTCAGCCCAGAACACCACAGGAAGTTTAGCATCAGCAGCATGGTTCTGGCTCCTTCAATTAGTGTCCTGTTCTTCCTCTCAGCCACCCCATTTTGTTGCGGAGTATACGGGGCGCTGTACTGGTGGTCTATCCCTTTCTGTAAGCAGAACATCTCTATCTGGTAGTTTTTGAACTCTGTCCCATTATCACTCCTGATGTATTTAACCTTTCTCCCCACGATATTCTCAACCTTGGTAATCAAGTTAATTACCAACTGTACCGTCTCATCTTTTGTCTTCAGAAAGTATACCCAAGAGTATCGAGAGTAATCATCAGTTATTTCCAAGCAGTATGATGTTCCACCTAGACTCTTTACATTCACGAGACCGAAGAGATCCATGTGAAGTAAGTCTAGGGTACTGACTATTGAATTAACCTTCTTGGTGTGATGAGGTTTCATGTGTTGCTTTCCCTTCTTGCACGATAAGCATTGGTCTTCAAAGTTGAAATTCTTCAAGGGAACACCAAGCACCAGCCCATTCTTGACAATGTAGTTCATTTTTCGAAGATGTATATGCCCCATTCTTCGATGCCATAACTCAGACTCAGATTCAGTTGCCTTTGACAGAAGACATGATTCTTCTGTTGTCATCTCAGTTGACCTCATATCCATGACGTATGTGTTCTTTTCTCTTGGAGCTTTCATCACCACCCATGCCTCTGGTATCTTGAAACCAGGATACAGAACAATTGCTTCATTTTTGGTAAAGTGCACTGTGTACTCTTTGTCACAAATCTAAGATACGCTCAACAAATTATGCTTCAACTCCTCAACAAAATTCACCTTCTCCAATTTCATTTTTCCACTTGTTACGGTTCCAATACCGGTGATTCTACCACCACTCTCTCCAGCAAAACTTACCCTACCTCCTTGAACATGTTTCCATTCGTGTAACAAATTCTTGTTACCCGTCATGTGCCGGGAACAACCACTGTCCACAACCCACAGATTGTTTGCATTCCTGTTCAACTGTTCCTGCACGATTAAAGCAAAGGATTAAAATCTGGGGACCCAAGACCTACTGGTCTTGGGTCGATTAAATCTGTTAACCGGTATCCCATACCTTGGTTGTCCAAAGTCAGTTTGAGAATAATTTCTGTAAGTTCTATAAGGATACCTTCTTGAGAATTGACTATGAGGCCATCCAAACCTTAGTGGATTAACTGAATTATAATTGTTGGTTCGGTTGTTTACAGGGAAAAACTGAGATCGATTTCTTTGAAATCTTGGATTAGTCCAATGTCTGAATTTTGGAGAGTTAGCATTCTTACCATTATAGTAATTACTGTTAGTTTTATTCTTAGTTTTCGGAGGCCTCATACCTCTGAATCTCTGATTTAGAGGGCAATTAGCAATTAGGCGTCCGATTTGATTGCATCTGAAACAACTCCTGTGTTCAACTTTCGTCTCAACAGTTGTTTCAGATGTTGAGGTTGTATTACTTCCCATTTGTCTGACATATGGAGGGACAAATGGGTTTAGGGGAGAGGTCTTTTCAATTGGCTTATATTCCTCCCCACGTTTTAGTAACTCTACCTCTTCTTTTATCTCACTAGATTCGGATGTCTTGTCCGAATTTGATGAGACAGAACTAGGAACAGAAGTCTTAACATTTGAACCAGGCTTACTCGTTTTGCCTTTTCTAACTTCAGGTTCTTTAATCGAAACTTTGACAGGAACTGTCTGACTAATCTCAACATCAACAGATTTCTGATTACTAGGATCATACGTATAATTATGGTTATACGGTGGTGGAACTTCAGAAAATCCAATTCCCCTTTTGTTAACTGGGGAACGTTGAACACTTACAATGTGATTAAGCATTGCTGAGGAATTTCTAAATTGCTCAATTTTTTCTGTTTAATTCCACCACTTTTACCTGGTAATCAGCTATCTGTTTATCCCTGTCAGCAATTAGTTTGGTTTTTTCTTCTAACACTTCATAACTAAGATCAATTACTTGTATTTTTTCAGCTAGACTGGCTTTAAGACTTCTGATATCTTTTTCACTAGCTTTTATTTTTACCGAGTAACTGTTTTCTCTAGTTTTAGTGTAATGATGATCTTTTTTTAATGTTTTAAATTGAGCGTCCAAACTAACAAACTGATCAGTTATTGTTTTCAATTGTTCAGACAGATTTTCACATTGCATACAAGGGAGTTCAGAACTTACCTCAGAAAGCTGATCATTCACTTCTGCCATGTAAGCTTGATTTTCCCCCGTCTCCCTCTCGCTTCCTCCAGTTTCGATGTTAACTAAATTTGCGTGTTCGAAGACTTCCTCAACCTGTAGATTCCAGTTTTACCCACTATTGTGTCTAGATACCATAGACTTATTCTCACTATCTCCCCCATTCTGTTATGCAGGCCTGTTCTGGCTTCGTTCGACTCTCTCATTTGTACATTCCTTGTCAAAGTGACCATTTTGTTGACAGTTATAACATTGAACCTTTGACTTGTCAAACCCTGGTCTTTCACCAACGAACTTTCTACCTGTTTTCTTCATGAACCGTTTAACTCTTGTTGGTACATGATGTCAGTAGTTCAGTGTCTAGTGTCTGTAATCGAGTTAGTTGGATTTGTATTTTGTATTAAGCGAAGTTAGCTCACAAGTTCGCTGATATAGGCGAACTTGTGGAATAAGCGAAGTTAGGGACAACTTCGCCTAAACATGTTAGGCGAAGTTGTCGACTGTTAAATAGCCTAGGTTACGGCAAAGAGTTTTTAGTTTTTACGAGTTATTCAGTTTGTGTAATCGGTGATCAGTGAATCACGTGTTTCCAGTTGCAATACAACGTGTCTTTGTTTATTGTAACGTGTGTTTGATCGTGTTAACGTGTATCGTCTTCTACGCTCGTAACGTCTTACGTAGGGATTCCGCACCTACGTAGAACGAGATATTCCGTGTAGATCCGGCTGGGAACCTACAATTGGTATCAGAGCTGTTGCTCGTGATTGTGTGGTTCGGGATTATCACGCGGGTGTAGAAATCGTTCCGTTCGACTATTCGCGGGACGAGTTTACCGAGTTTTTGTGTCCTACTCACCTCCCACCATCAAAAACAACCCATTACACCTTCGCATACCTAGCAAAACGTCAAAATCAAACCTGCAAAATCATCGTGTTCATCAGGCGAAGTTGCCGCTACTGTTTGTAGGGTTTAGGCGAAGATATAAGGTTAAGCGAAGTTATCCACAACTTCGCCTACCTCACAAGTTCGCTTATCTCAAGCGAAGTTATCCACAACTTCGCCTACCTCACAACTTCGCCAAATCAGGCGAATTTAAAAAGGAGAGCGAAGTTAAGAATTCAAGCGAAGTTAAGACTTAAGCGAAGTTATCCACAACTTCGCCTACAGTACTGTTAAGGATAAAATTTTTATTTTTCGGGTTTCTTTGTGTTTTCGTTTCGTAAAAGATGACTTCGATAAATATTACGGAACTGGTGAAGATGGAAGTGGAAGCAGGTTCAGCTACTAAGGCACCGAAAATGCTTAAGGGTACCGATTTTGTGGCTTGGAAAGATCGGTTTGAGCAGTATGTTAAATACCAAGACGCTAAGATGTGGGTGTGCATTCAAGACGGATACATTCCACCAACTACTTTGTATGAGGGTCGTGAACAGATTAAGAAATACAACAAGATGGAAGAGGAAGAAAAGAAGATGTATGAGGCTGAAAGCAAAGCTCATGCTGCGATTACAATGGCTCTTCCACAAGAGATTCTTCACACCTTCAGGAAGTATAAAACCGCTAGAGAGCTATGGGAAGCACTTGAAAACCGATTTGAAGGTAATGTGGGGATTCGTGCATCCAAGATTAAACTACTCAAAACCCAATTCTCGGTGTTCAAGTACTTGAAGAATGAATCACTTGATGATATCATCACGAGATATTATCACCTGATGACCGAACTTAGCAATTATTCCATTGCTTACAAAGAAGAGGAGATCGTGGAAAAACTCCTTGATGCTCTCCCACCGAAATGGGAGATGTACACTGTCTTGATGAGAGAAGACAAAGAGTTTGCCGACTATGACTTGGACACAACAGTCAACAAACTACGAACTTTTGAACTTAACATGGTTCGAAAAGAGACACCAACTGATCAGGTTCAGGATCCGGGAATGTATGGTGCGAAAGTTAATTCAAGTTCAAGTTCGAAGTCAGAATCATCTGCGTACTACTCTAAGGGAGACTTGGGCGCTAACTCAACACATGAAGGTCATGTAACTCACAACATTGATGGTGATGTGTGTTTTGTAGCTGGTGGTACAAATGCTTCTAAACCTCAAGCAACCAAGGGTAGTTTCTCTTCAAGTGTTCCGAACAACAACTACTCTCAGATGCCCATGAGTGTTAAATCTGCTGAACAGTAGTTTGCTCTCTGTGCATCTTTCAATGCTTCGTATGAAAATTACATTAAAGGCAAGATTGTTGATCCTGCAACTTTAGACGAAGACTATGATCAGATCGATGCTGATGATCTGGAAGAGATGGATCTGCAGTGGCAGATGGCGATGATTGTAAGAAGGGTTAAAAGGTTTATGAAGAAGACTGGTAGAAAGTTTGTTGGTGAAAGATCAGGTTTTGATAAGTCAAGGTTCGGTGTTACAACTGTTAACAGAATGGCCACTTTGCTAAAGAATGCACAAATGACAGAGTTGAACGTAGTCAGAACAGGTCTACACAACAGAGTGGTGGAAGTAGTGAGAATAGGGCGATGATATCCAGACAGAACGGGGAATACAATTGGAATCTGCATGTTGAGGAAGTGTTCGAACAGGCGAATTTGGCGAACATCGAAACTGCAGGAAGTGAGAAACTAACTGGAGAAAATCAAGCTTACATGGCAGAAGTGACAGATCAGCTCTCCGAGGTAAGTACTAAACTCCCTTGTACGAAATGTGAAAATCTGTCTGAACAATTGAAAACAATAACTGATCAGTTTGTTAGTTTAGATGCTCAATTTAAAACATTAAAAGAAGATCATCATTACACTAAAGCTAGAGAAAATAGTTACAAGGTAAAAATAAAATCTAGTGAGAAAGATATCAGAAGTCTTAAAGCCAGTCTAGCTGAAAAAATACAAGTAATTGAAATTAGCTATGAAGTGTTAGAAGAGAAAACCAAACTAATAGCTGAAAGGGATAAACAGATAGCTGATCACCAGGTGAAAGTGGTGGAACTTAACAGAAAGCTTGAGCAATTTAGAAATTCCTCTACTATACTTGATCACCTTGTAAGCGATCAACGTTCCCCAGTTAAAAGGGGAGGAATTGGATATAATGAAGTTCCACCACCTTATAATCATAGCTATACTTATGATCCTAGTAATCAGAAATCCGTTGATGTTGAAATTGGCCAGACAGTTCCAGTTAAGGTTACGATTAAAGATCCAGAAGTTAGTAAAGGCGAAACGAGTAAGCCTGTTTCTAATATTAAGATTTCTGTTCCTAGTCCTGTCTCATCAAATTCGGAGAAGTCATCCGAGTCGAGTGAGACAAAAGAAGAGGCAGTGTTACCAAAACGTGGAGAGGAAAATAAAACAACTGAAAATAATTCTCCTCTAAACCCGTATGTCCCACCATATGTTAGACAAACGGGCAGTAATGCAGCCTCAACATCTAAAACAACTATTGATACGAAAGTTGAACACAAGAGTTGTTTCAGATGCAATCAATTAGGACACCTGATTGCTGATTGCCCTCTGAAGCAGAGATTCAGAGGTATGAGGCCTTCAAAAACTGAGAATATAACTAACGGTAATTACTATAATTGTAAAAATGAAAATTCATCAAAGTTCAGATATTGGACTAATCCAGGTTTTCAAAGAAATCGATCTCAGTTTTTCCCTGTTAACAACCAAACCATTAGTAATAATTCATTTAATTCACGAAGGTTTGGATGGCCTCATAGTCAATCTACAAGAAGCTATCCTTTTAGGACTTACAGATATCATACTAATACTAACTTTGGACAGCCAAAGTACGGGATGTATCGACCCAAGACCAATTGGGTCCCCAGATTATAATCCTTTGCTTTAATCGTGCATGAACAGTTGAACAGGGCTGCAAACAATCTATGGGTTGTGGATAGCGGCTGTTCCCGGCACATGACGGGTAATAAGAATTTGTTACACGAATGGAAACCTGTTCAGGGAGGAAGAGTGAGTTTTGTTGGAGAGAGTGGTGGAAGGATTACTGGAATTGGGACGGTGACTAATGGTAAAATGACGTTAGAGAAAGTGAATTTCGTTGAAGAACTGAAGCATAATCTGCTGAGTGTATCGCAGATCTGTGACAAAGATTACACTGTGCACTTTACCAAGAATGAAGCGATCGTACTGTATCCTGGTTTCAAGATACCAGAGGATTGGATAGTAATGAAGGCTCCAAGGGAAAAGAATACGTATGTTATGGACATGAGGTCGACTGAGATGGCAACAGAAGAATCGTGTCTTCTGTCAAAAGCAACTAAATCGGAGTCCAAGTTATGGCATCGAAGAATGGGGCATATTCATCTTCGGAAAATGAACTACATTGTCAAGAATGGGCTGGTGCTGGGTGTTCCCTTGAAAAATTTCAACTTTGAAGACCAATGCTTATCGTGCAAAAAGGGAAAGCAACACAAGAAATCCCATCACACCAAGAAGGTTAATTCAATAGTCAGTACCCTAGACCTACTTCACATGGATCTCTTCGGTCCCGTGAATGTAAAAAGCCTAGGTGGAACATCATACTGTTTGGTGATCACTGATGATTTCTCTCGATATTCTTGGGTATATTTCCTGAAGACAAAGGATGAAATGGTTCAGATGGTAATATTATGGGGAAAAAGGTTAAATACATCAGGAGTGACAATGGGACAGAGTTCAAAAACTATCAGATGGAGATCTTCTGCTTACAAAAAGGGATAGACCACCAGTACAGCGCCCCGTATACTCCACAACAAAATGGGGTGGCTGAGAGGAAGAACAGAACGTTAATTGAAGGAGCCAGAACCAAGCTGGCTGATTCGAAACTTCCTGTGGTGTTCTGGGCTGAAGCTGTTGCAACAGCCTGTTATATCCTTAATAGAGTGTTAACTGTTAAAAGATTGAATAAAACATGTTATGAACTTATGCATGGGAGAAAGCCTAACTTGAGTGGTCTCGAACCATTCGGGTCCCCGTGTTCGATATTAAAGACGAACTCAAAATTTGGTGAAATAGCCGACGAAGGTATTCTAGTCGGATATGTTGTTGGGACTCCCAACAGACGAGTCTTTAATCTATCGACCAGCAGGGTTGAGGTGGTGTGTAACACTGATATCACAAGTTACAAATCACCAATACCAAGCACGGGACCCGCTGGGGCTTTCGACTATGATAGGCTTTTTAAATCTTTTAATTTGCCTTACCTGGATTGTGCAGAAGTTGATGAGAGAATAGCTACGAAGATGCTTTATGATGAGGAAGAAACTCTTGTGCAACGACCGCAGTACGATGAATGTCAACCTTCCTCGTCAAATGCTGTCGATACCCCTGCTGCCTCTACTGAAGAGGAATTCTTCAATCCGTTTCACTCTCAACAACAATCACCCATTGATGAGCTACCTTCGAACCTGGAAGACAATCTGCAAGTCAGTTCGGTTCCGACTACGAGAGTTCACAAAAATCACCCTTTGGAGAACGTGATAGGTGATCTGTCAGACGGTGTACAAACAAGACAAAGCTTGAATGAGCACACCTGTGTTTACACAAGCATTAAAGATACAGGCATCATTAACGAATGCTTGTACACCTGCTTCATAAGCCAGATTGAACCAAAGAACTATCAAATGGCTCTCAAGGACAGCTCGTGGGTTGAAGCCATGCAAGAAGAGTTAGCCCAGTTCAAGAAGATGGAGGATTGGAATTTGGTTACAAAACCGAAAAATGTGCATGCGATTGGCACAAAATTGGTTTTCAAATGCAAGAGAGATGAAAAAGGGATAATTATCAGGAACAAGGCGAGGCTGGTTGTAAAAGGTTTTAATCAGCAAGAGGGGATCGACTACAATGAAGTGTTTGCTCCTGTGGCGAGATTGGAAGCGATTCGACTGTTTTTGGCATTTGCTGCACACAAGGAGATGAAGGTGTTCCAGTTAGACGTGAAGAGTGCGTTTCTTAACGGTAAAGTCGATGAGATTGTGTACGTTGAGCAACCTCCGGGTTTTCCTGACCCAGACTTTCCTGACCACGTGTACAAGCTAAGTAAAGCACTGTATGGGCTACATCAGGCCCCTCGTGCTTGGTACGCAACTCTATCCGATTACTTGCTTGAGAATGAATTTGAAAGGGGAAAGATCGATAGCACACTGTTCTTTAAGAGAAAAGGAAGCGACTTTCTTCTGGTGCAAGTCTACGTGGACGACATCATCTTTGCTGCATCAAAAGTCGCCATGTGTCAGGAATTTGAAGTCGTCATGAAAAAGAGGTTTGAAATGAGTGCTATGGGTGAACTAACTTTCTTTTTAGGACTGCAGGTTGATCAGAAGAAAGATGGGATGTTCATTCATCAGACTAAGTATGTCCATGACGTTCTCAAACGCTTAAAGATGGAGGACAGCACTCCATTTGATACTCCAGTTTGCGTCAACCAAAAATTGGGTGCTGATTCAGACAGTGATGCAGACGTGGACCCCACCCAATATCGGGCAATCATAGGTTCTTTAATGTATTTAACTGCTTCAAGACCTGATATTATGTTTGCAGTTTGTCTTTGTGCTCGCTTTCAGGCAAACCCAAAGGAATCTCACTTGAAGGGTGTGAAGAGGATATTGCGATATCTCAAAGGCAAGCCTAAGCTAGGGTTGTGGTACACGAAAGGAGGAGACTTGGAGTTAGTCGCCTACACAGATTCTGATTATGGAGGATGCAATCAGAATCGGAAGTCAACAACAGGTGGATGTCAGTTTCTTGGAGGCAGATTAGTGTCATGGCAGTGCAAGAAGCAGACCTCAGTCGCCATTTCTACCTGTGAAGCAGAATACATGGCAGCATCGAACTGCTGCTCCCAGGTTCTTTGGATACAACAGCAATTGCGCGATTATGGTCTGAATTTCACTCATACTCCTATTTGCATAGATAACACTGCTGCTATCTCAGTAACTAACAATCCCGTAAAGCATAGCAAAACTAAACACATTGACATCCGTCATCATTTTATACGGGATTGTGCTGAGAAGAAATTGATTGTGCTCGAAAGGTTGATATGTTAGATAATTTCGCTGATTTGTTTACTAAAGCGTTTGACAAAACTCGTTTTCAAAACCTTGTTGAGCTGAATGGGATGATCAATCCCGAGTAACCGTGTTTTTTTGTCTTTGTTTAAAAAAAAAAAAAACCTCACTATCGCTTAGAATTATGTCGGTTGCCTCAGTTTGAAGGACATATCTTCGGATATGTTTGGTCCTCATTTCAACTTGTAGAATATGAGGATAGCCATTAACCAGATGACTGAAAGTGACCGGGGCGGTTTATGATGTGTTTTTATTCTTTCGCTGAAAATTAGTCGTTCATACTTAGTTAGAAGGACACATACTCGTATGTGGTCGGTTCAGTTGATCCATTGGATCTTCAGGATAGCCGTTTACCTGAAGACTTCGACTTGATCGGGGCGATAGAAGTTAAAATTTATTTGGGAGATGAAATTATTTTTCAAGTCTACTACTTCGTAAGAAGTTCCTTTACTATGTTTAAGAGAAAATTGATCCAACCTTGGAAAGTGATAGATATACTGATTCTGTGTGCTTAACTAGTGAAGTTATTAGGCCTAAAAGACTTTAGAACAGTCATTGTATGTCATGGTAGCTTTTTATGGTGCGTAAAAGTAAAAGTGATACTAACTAAATCTCCTCGATTTTACGTGGAAACTCCTTAAGAGTTGTGCATGTCTCCATATATATCTTTCTGAATGATAGGCAGAAAAGCGATTACCCAGTCATACACGAGCCCGTGAGTGTTCTGATTCCCGTGAAGATAGCGTGTCAAGAAACTGCAGTGATCCAGATTCGGGACTTGCAGTTGTTTACGACTCTGAAACTGTGTAAAAAAAAAAGTGTTACTGAGACATTCTAGAGCTTATAAGGTTAATACTTCTCAATCAAGATGTGAGAAAGAGAACGGGAAGAAGAGTCTAAAGATCGAAGAGTACTTACTATTTAATCAGACACTACGGGTCGAGGTCAACTCGGGGTGACTTGGGGAAAGCCAAATACGCTTTGAGAATAGATAGGAGACATCACAATCTCTGAGGTGTTGCCCATTTAAGTTTTGAGCTTAATTGAACCTAACCCGTATCACAGAAGCAATGAAAACCATTCTAAGTTATTTACCTGCTTACAACCTGTTTCTTTATGTCATAATACAGCTGAACATGGATCTGTGTGACAGTCACTTAATTAGTATGATTCCTGTTCGGATCTTTTCTAAAACATGGTAGTCCCTGTCGAGACTGAAATTTGATCCCGTGTACTTTATTTTTAAAATTTTTTCTACTTTTGTAGTTGTATGATTTAATACCGGTTACTTAGTCTTGATCGTATCATTTAACGCTTTAAAGGATGTTTTAAAACTTAATTGCAAATTGTTCAAATTATACGGGTTTGTTTTGTAAAGTTTAATACCGGCGAACTTATCCATAACTTCGCCTGCAATAGGCGAAGTTATCCATAACTTCGCCTGTATAACTTTGACCCTATATAAAGGAAATTTTAGGTCAGACTTGTTATTATTTTCAAAATCCGGCGAACTTATCTTCCTGTGACCATAAGCGAACTTATTGCATCGAATCATCTGTGTTATTTTTCCTCAGTTCTAATCCGATTTAAAGGTGTGTAGGGTTGTTGTATCGTATAATCACTGTCATTGATGTAAATCAAACGTCGTTTCGACCCGTTTCGTGCCCTCGGTCTTTCGAAACCTCAATACCCGATTTTCAAACCTGTTATTACGTGGTCGTAATCAACTTGATCGTCTAGATCGTCTTAAAAACATGTTTTACGAGATCCGCAATCTCCAAATTGACCGAAATCACTTAGTATTGAACGTCTAACTGTTGCCGATTCATATTCAGGCGAACTTACGGTTTAGGCGAAGTTATTCTTAACTTCGCCTGAGGTTTAACTTCGCCTGATAATTAATTATGTAACAGTATATGAGGCGAAGTTGGGGTCAGGCGAAGTTATCATTAACTTCGCCTTGCCCTTTTTATTTAACATTTATTACGCGAAGTTCAAGTTGAGGCGAAGTTGTTCCCAACTTCGCCCCACCTCTAACTTCGCCTATACAGAATAAATCATAACTTCGCTCATGGTAACAGGCGAACTTGTGATTTGCCTTGACGTTTCTCTAACTTAGACTGTTTGTGTTGCAGAAATGGCAGCTGTAGCTGGAGCAAGTGGTGCAGGTGGTGATGAAGGTGGAGATAACCATCGACAGTTTTTCCCGGGGCATAACATGTACATCACATTGGACCCGGATGCGAGCGGTGTTGATGATTTCCGCGAGATCATCACATTTCTACTCCGCTCGCGTATCTTCCACGCTATTACTACAATACTGCCTCTCTCATTGCCAAACATAGAAGATTTCTGGCAGACAGTGGAATATGACTGTCGAGTCGAGCCCCCGGTTATGTGTGCAACGGTTAACAATCAGATTGTACAGTTCTCGTCTGAACAGATTAGGGCGGCTTTACAGTTTGGGGATGAAACGAGAGACGATCCTACAGACTTTGTGGCTCCATTCAGAGATGGTGCGTTTCTGAGGATGGGATATTCTGGTCCTTTGGGGGATACTCAGAGACGCAAGGGGTTCTTGCTAGACCAGTGGCGCTTTCTCATGCATGTGATGATAGTCTGCATGTCAGGGAGAAAGGCTGGTACAGATGGAATGGGTGCGACCATGCAGTCGGCGATGACTGCAATGACTTACAATAAGCGTTACAGCTTTAGTCAGATGGTATTTTACGAGATAGATCGTCAAAGACGAGCGGTGGCGTGTGAGAGATTTCTGATGTATCCAAGATTCCTACAAATGATCTTGAATCACGTCGCTCCCACGTTACCTCAGCGCCGCCCAATTAGATATGTGGAAAGTGTAAGCAAGAGGATCTTCGCTCATTGTAGATCATCGAGTGCAAGAAGCAAGCCTGAGCTCCGTCCTCGACATACTCCATTATTCGGGTACTTAATTAACCCAGAGTATGTTCCAGCCCGAGAGGACGAGTTTCGGGATCCTCAACCACAACAGGCTGGAGCACCTCAACCACCTGAGATACAACAAGCTATACCTGCTGCTCCTGTTGTGTCACTGGAGGAAAATGTAGACCTTGATGAAGCGTTTGGCGGTCAAGGATTTTTTGATATGGAGCGTGTTGATCCTGAAGAAAATGTACAGGTCTCGGTAGCCCGGGTTTCTAGTGTGAATGTGGCTAGGGCAGCTCCGACGGTGGCTGATTCTGATTCGTCAGATGATGATGTGGCTGAAGCGAGACGGATTTTAGTAACACAAGAAAGGGTTCAAGGGAAGAGAAAGAGAGACGATGATGACAGTGATTCAGATTTTGAAGAAGATTTACATCAGTTGGTTCGTAGATCGAGAAGGGAACGGACAGGTGCAGGTTCGGGAGCTGGTGAGAGCTCAAGGGTGGTACGTTTCACTCCACCCGCATTGTCCGGTATGACCATGGTTCCGACATCATTACCAGTTACAAGGCCAAGCGCCACGGACGTTCCCGTAGTGGCTACCTCATCCTCATTCGGCCTACCACCCACTACATTCCAACTCTCGACTCCGGAGATTGTATCTTTGCCACCTCCAACTCTTACTCCAACGGAGGTCGTGGCAAGATTTATTGAGTCGACAGTTGTAGCTACTGCAGGGTTGTCAGTTATGATACCACCTGCGGTTACGTTTACGCCTACTTCTGAGGTCCCGGTTACATTGGAAATCCCTCCTCAGTACACTCAAGATATCTCACATCTGAGGTTTGATTTCAATGCAACCTTATCCGACTCGGAACGAATAGCAGCGCTTGAAAGGGTCGTGGCAGAACAATCAAGGGTAAATCTTATCCAGATCCATGCTATTCAGCGCCTCGTTGCAGAGAATCAGATACAGTCGTCCCTGCTGATCGAACATGGAAAAATAATTGATGCTTTGAAACAGTTATTGGCATCTCAGGGGGAGACGGGCTGTAAGGGTGACGAGCTGAGGACGAAGAAGCGTAATGATCGAGACGATGATCCCAATGCATCGAAAGGTGCAGGTGGAGAGTTGTTGGGACTTCCACATCTCAGGGGGAGTCAACGAGTGCAGCTGGCGGTTCAGGGGGTGATGATGTGGTGTTTGTGGATGCTGAGGAGGTGTTAGATGATGTTATAGGTGATGAGGATGTGTTACCGATGGAGGAGATAGAGAAGATAGGGGCTGAGATTGTCATTGATAGTGAGATTGAAGAAGGAGAGATTGTGGAGGAGAACGTTGAGCACGAGATTCCGGAAGTTGATAAGACAGATATGGGTCAAGATATGGGAAGCGATGAGACGGAATGGGAGGAGCAGCCAAGATGGAAAGAAGGCTACGCTCAGTGGTTCGTAAAGATACTATGTTCAAGAAAAGTTACAACATCAGGGGTTATGCTGAATCGAAAAAGGGGATTATATGCTGGTTATATGAAGAGCAGTTGAGGCTCTTTGTGATTAAAAGGTATGATGGGGTTCAGTACTTCAAGAGACTGTTGAGATCGTTGAATACGTTGCCTGAGTGTGAAGTGAAGGACTTAGCCAGGTTGGGGTTGATAAACAGGAGTGATGATAACATGGCTAGGGTCATTGGAAAGATTGTTTGGAAGGAAAGTATAAAGGAGAAAAAGTTCGAGCTGTTGAAACCACAGAAAGGAAAACTTATTGAAGATAAAGATAGATGGATGAGAGCAGATGGCAAGCCTTGGATGATCATGAAGTATAAGCCGATCCGGTGTTTAAAAGAAGTGCCGATGAAACAAATGCCCAAGGATGTGCTCAAGGATCTGAAGTGGTGGTATGTTGATTGTGAAATAGCTGAAGCAGTAATGGAGAATGAAGATGAACAAGAGCTGCTGAGAGTGTATGATCCAATGCACTTGGTGAATTTGTCTCAAGCTGATCTGCAGGTGCTGAACGAGAAGAAAATATTTTATATTCCTGCTTGGAAAGAAGAAGCGAAGAAATATCAAAGAGTTGTTTCGATTTGTGTACGAGAAGGAGTTCATGCTTGAAGATGAAAGATACAAGATTGTTGAAGATTACAAGACACGTGCTTAAAGATAGAGATATGAAGCTACTGCCAAGGGGGAGTCTGTTGGTACATGATGTCAGTAGTTCAGTGTCTAGTGTCTGTAATCTAGTTAGTTGGATTTGTATTTTGTATTAAGCGAAGTTAGTTCACAAGTTCGCTGATATAGGCGAACTTGTGGAATAAGCGAAGTTAGGGACAACTTCGCCTAAACATGTTAGGCGAAGTTGGCGACTGTTAAATAGCCTAGGTTACGGCAAAGAGTTTTTAGTTTTTACGAGTTATTCAGTTTGTGTAATCGCTGATCAATGAATCACGTGTTTCCAGTTGCAATACAACGTGTCTTTGTTTATTGTAACGTGTGTTTGATCGTGTTAACGTGTATCGTCTTCTACGCTCGTAACGTCTTACGTAGGGATTCCGCACCTACGTAGAACGAGATATTCCGTGTAGATCCGGCTGGGAACCTACAACTCTTCTTACTATCATCGCCATCTGCCACTGCAGATCCATCTCTTCCAGATCATCAGCATCAATCTGATCATAGTCTTCATCCAAAGTTGCGGGATCGACTATTTTACCTTTGATGTAATTCTCATAAGATGCAATGAAAGATGCATAGAGAGCAAACTGCTGTTCAGCTGATTTAACACTCATGGGCATCTGTGAGTATTTGTTGGTTTGAGCATTTGATGAAAAGTTACCAGTTGTGGCTTGAGGTTTTGAAGAATTATTTCCTGCAGCTACGAAACATACATCACCATCCATGTTGAGAGTCACATGACCATCATGAGCTGAGTTTGAGCTTGAGTCTCCCTTTGAGTAGTAAGCAGATGATTCTAACTTTGACCTTGAACTTGAACTAAATTTTGCACCGTACATTCCCGGATCCTGAACCTGATCAGTTGGTGTCTCTTTCCGAACCATGTTTAGTTCAAAAGTTCGTAATTTATTGACTGCTGTTTCCAAATCAATATCGGCAAACTCTTTATCTTCTCTCATCAAAACCGTATACATTTCCCATTTCGGTGGAAGAGCATCAAGAAGTTTCTCTACTATCTCCTCTTCTTTGTATACAATGGAGTAATTGCTGAGTTCGATCATCAGGTGATAATATCTTGTGATGATATCATCAAGTGATTCATTTTTCAAATATTTGAACACCGAGAATTGGGTTTTTAGTAGCTTAATTTTGGATGCACGTATCCCCACATTACCTTCATATCTATTTTCTAGCGCTTCCCATAGCTCTCTAGCGGTTTTGTATTTCCTGAAGGTGTGAAGAATCTCTTGTGGAAGAGCCATAGTGATCGCCGCATGAGCTTTACTCTCTGCCTCATACATTTTCCTTTCCTCCTCATCCATCTTACTGTACTTCTTTATTTGATCACGACCCTCAAACAAGGCTGTTGGTGGAATGTATCCATCTTGTATGCACACCCACATCTTAGCATCTTGATATTTAACGTACTGTTCAAACCGATCTTTCCAAGCAACGAAATCTATACCCTTAAGCATTTTCGGAGCCTTAGTTGCTGAACCGGCTTCAACTTCCATTTTCGCTAGTTCCGTGATGTTTATCGAAGTCATCGTTGAAAGAAACACAACTCAAAACACGAGGAAAGTATAAAATAATTTTTTATTATTTTGAACAGTGCCAGTAGGCGAAGTTAAGTATAACTTTGCTTAAGCTTAACTTCGCTAGACCTTAACTTCGCTTGCTTCTTAACTTCGCCTGATGTTAACTTCGCTTAATGACAACTTCTCTTAATTCAAGCGAACTTGTGAGACAGGCGAAGTTAATGATAACTTCGCTTAAACTTATATCTTCGCCTAAACCCTACAAACAGTGGCGGCAACTTCGCCTGATGAACACAAGGTTTTTGCAGGTTTGATTTTGACGTATTGCAAGGTATGCGAAGGTGTAATGGGTTATTCTTGATGGTGGGAGATGGGTAGGACACAAAAACTCGATATTTCAACGTAAACTCGTCCCGCGAATAGTCGAACGGAACGATTTCTACACTCGTGTGATAATCCCGAACCACACAATCACGAGCAAATGCTCTAATACCAATTGTAGGTTCCAGCCGGATCTACACGGAAATATCTCGTATTACGTAGGTGCGGAATCCCTACGTAAGACGATACGAGTGTTAGACGCGATATACGTTAAACCCAAGTACAAAGACACGTTACAGTACTCAATAGACACGTTGTATTGCAACTACTTTAACACGTGATAGCCAAATCACAATTACACGTACTGAAAATCACCTTTACAAAACAAGCCGTAGCCAAACATATATAGTTATCGACAACTTCGCCTAACAGACTAGGCGAAGTTGTTGATAACTTCGCTTGTCCACAAGTTCGCTTATATTAGGCGAACTTGTGAGACAAGTTAACTAAAACACCAATACAAATCAAACTAACACGATTACAGACACTAGATACTGAACTACTGACATCATGTACCAACAGAAACGCACCGGACGAATAGTAACTGTAATAAAAAAACAAAAGGGTGTCCCACGCTTGGGAAACGCACCAAATTATCTCATGTGTTTTTGTTTAATCTAGAGATTACTTGCATTTATATCACCTGTCAGAATTAATTGATCACAATTATACTCACTTGTCAAAAATGCCGGGAAAAATATTATAGTAATGATAGCCTACATTAAAGTTAAGCTATATCTTTCTAGATCTTACTATATCTTACTAAAATCAAACTTAACTACATTAAGTTTGGTTATTCAATCACACTAACAGTTTCAGAAAGATAATAAAAATGAATTCTTCTGAGAAAACCGTGAAGGCCATAGTGAAAAAAACGATGGATTTTCATAAAGAGAAAGACGACTCTTTGTTGAAGAAAGTCGAAGCGATTAGGGCTACACTCGCTTGGGAAAAAACAAAGACCTTCCACTCCTGTAACCTCATGTTCTGGGAAGACGACAATGAGTTTCGAGCAATGGTTGCTGATTATCAGCAACAACAGTCTGAATGCTACGACTCAGTGTGTGAGACCTTGGTTGACACCATAACTACGGTGTCAACCAACATGAGTTTTAAGGAGATGGGGGCGGAGACTGTGGACAAGGCGGAGTGATGGTGAAGTTAGCTTTGCTGGTCTTGGTTTTTTTGTGATGTATTGTAATTAATGGTACTTTTTGTATGGCATCTTTTGATGAATGGTAAATATATATTATCTTAAAATTCTTTCTTAACATGTTTTATGTATTGTAATTAAGGGTACTTTTTGTGATGCATCTTTTGATGAATGGTAAATATGGATTAATGGTTCTCATCTTTCTTTGTTAAAAATGCGTGTAATCAATTAGGTTAAAATATGTTATATAATTGTTCAAAATAGTCTATTACGCTTGCAAACCGCTACTATACAAAGACATATATAAATATCCTAAAACGCTAATAACACGCATGTGTACAACAACTCCTTTCTAAACCCTCCTATATATATACTTATATATCTAGTTTTGTTTTCAATAAAAACTCATTTTACACCATGGAAGAAATCTCATCGAGGACCACCACATCCAGTAACAGAAGCAATCGATCTCAGGTTTATTATTTTTGTGGTCAAGAAGCCATTCAAAGAACATCAAGCACCACCAAAAATCCAGGTCAGAGGTTCTACAATTGTGCATCTCAGGTTAGTGAAATTGCAATAAAGTTGGAATTCATCTACAATTGTTGACCATAAACCCTATATTTTTTTCAACTTAGGGCAAAAAATGTGATTTCTTTATATGGTCTGATTGTGTTTCGTCCACAAGATCTGATGTGTACACAAGATGTACAAACATAATACCTATCTCGATAAGGGCAAATAAGTCATTAGAGGATCAACTTGCTAGGAGTGTAGCTTCAAGGATTGAATCAGAAAAAAAGTGAAGATATTGCATTTTATTTGCTTCTTGTTGTTTTTAGGGCTTTTAATTAGTTTTGTAATTAAAAGTTAAGAAACTTTGTTATGATTTTAGAGCAGCTATTATGATGTATTTTAATGTTTCTGAACGCATTTAAAGGCTTAATGAGTAGTTAGTTTGAGTGTTTCCGTAGTTTAGTTTGAGTGTTTCCAAAATCACAGTGTATTTATTTCATTAAAAAGAGGTTATTATAATATTTCATTAAAAAAGGTTATTTGATGGGGTCTAAATTATATATAAATAATATTAATATTTCATACACTTTTAATTGGTTTCGAGCTAGTTTTTATTGAATATTTCTATGTGGCTCATATTCAAATGTAACATCCCGAAATTTCAAAGGTAATATTAATTATATTACTTATTAATAGATGGGAAGTTTACTCGGGTTATCAGGAAATAAATAAAAGAATAGGAGTTGGTATGGGTCGGGCTAGTGTCGGGTAATGGAAGTGGGTTATGGACTTGGGTTAATTGAGATAGGTTAAATGAGAATGGGATTTCAGGGATATAAATACCACCAAAATCCCAAAATATCTCATTTCTCACCAAACTCCCTAACACACACTCCTTACACCCTCAAAACACACACATTCTAACCGATCTAGATTCGAAGCCGAGACCCGAGATTTGTTGATAGATCTGAGTTGGTAAGGTAAGAACTAATCTAACAAAGCTATTATTACTGAAAATGGTTAGGATTGGATGGGTTAACCGGACCCGAAACCCAACTGCCCAAATCGGACCCCTAAAACGTCGATTTTAGGCCGATTTGATGGTTGGGGTTTGTAGGCGCCGATCATACGGTTCCGTGGGTACCAAAATCGAGTTATTTGGCTAAGAAACGAAGGAGTTATGGGCAAACAGATCTGCAGCGCGACAACTTCGCCTGCAAGATTAAGTTCGCCTGATGAACTTCGCCTTCAAGCGTAACTTCGCCTAAGGATAACTTCGCCTACGGCCAAGTTCGCCTAAGGATAAATTCGCCTGAAGCCAAGTTCGCCTAAGGTTTAACTTCGCCTGAAGCCAAGTTCGCCTAAGGTTTAACTTCGCCTGAAGCCAAGTTCGCCTAAGGTTTAACTTCGCCTGAAGCCAAGTTCGCCCGAGGTTTAACTTCGCCTGAAGTGAGGTTCGTTTAGAAAATAAATTAAAAACCTAATGGAAAATGTGTTAAGGCAGTTATCGAAAATAAAATTTTTCCAAGCTGACCTGGCAGCTTAACCCCAGCCAGGGGCTCTGCCCCTTGGACCCCGCTAGGGGCTGCCGCCCCTAGAACCCCGCTACCAGGGGCGCTGCCCCCGGACCCCCGTTCGTTGTGGGTCATATAAAGATAGAAACGCAACATAAGTAGTAGTAGCTAATTGATACGTGTAAATATTATACAGTTAGCCGTGCACAGCTCAAGAGGGGAATAACTATTAACGGAGAGCGTAACAGTATTCAGGTGAGTTTCTAGCCCCATTTATGTGTTATGTTTTCGGGGCTGTGTGCATACTCGATGTGTTGTTAATACATTTATCCTAAGTGATAAGTGTATGCCATATGTGATATATGTGATGGATATGAATGGTTGCTTGTCGGTACGCGAACGATCTTCGGATATTGCGCGTACTGTCAGGTCAAAAATAAAGGTACGAATATTATACATCGAAGATGTATGAACATTACAAATGAATACTTGTCGGGGCGTGAACGATCTTCGGATATTGCACGTATCGACAAGAGGTATGGTTGTTAAATGAATGATGTAAAGAACGCCTAGGGTGTTCTTATGCTATGATGTAATTATTGTATATGTGAAGTAGGTGTATACAGGTACACGAATGGTATGTGAGTTCTACGTTCGACATAGTAAGTTAGGATGGCAAATCCCTCTAGCTTTTGTCGGACATAGACTCGGCTGGTGATGGCGTAGTTAAGGACTGCGGGCCTTATACGTAAAGTAGATGATAGATGTAAACGTAGTTAAGGACTGCGGGCCTTATACGTAAAGTAGATGATAGATGTAAACGTAGATAGGGACGGTGGGCCTTATACGTGTTACAGATAATAGACGACAACGTAGTTAAGGACTGCGGACCTTATACGTATTATAGATAGGCATCAGCATAGGAAAGGACTGTGGACCTTATACGTGCTGTAGTTGTATTGTGGTAGCATAGGGGAGGACTGCGGACCTCGTACGTGCTATGGTTTAGGTTGCAACATAGGGGAGGACTGTGGACCTTGTACGTGTTGTGGATGTAGGATGGTATAGGGAAGGACTGCGGACCTTGCACGTACCATAAAGGGTGAACATAGGTAAGGACTGCGGACCTTTGTACGTGTTCACGACCTTGAGTACAGGTATAGACGGTGAACTATGAACGTACTCTCGGTAGACTGAGGTTAGTGATTGTAGATATGTATGTATGTATGGTAGCAAGTATGTAAGTAGAACAGAAGGGTAACTAGTGAAGTATGGATATGTATCTACGGATATGTATGTATATGTATGTATTGTATGGCGTTCGATTAACTAGAACTCACTCAGCGTAGCTGACTTTTAGTATGCACGCAGGTGAGCTGATTACAGAGTTAGCATGAGGATGACACACGGCATGGATTGAACGGCTGGCATCTGAAGAAAGAAGTAAAGATGTTTTAAATATAAAGTTTTGTGTTATGGTATCAAAGAAAAGGTTTAACGTTTTGTAACAAATGATTGATGTTTTATATTCCGCGAAAAGTTTTAATAAACTCTGATTTGAAGAACTGTGTTTATGAGTAAATCCGACGCTAAAGTAGGGCTACCGGGTTCGGGGCCTTACATCAAATTTTAATGGTTTCAAGAGTCAACGAGCTAAACTGAAACAATTTTACTAAACCAACGAACAAACTTTTGACAAATTTTATTTGTCATTATTTTTCTTTTCCTTAATTATAGAAAAAAAAGAATAAAATATGAAGGGTTAGTCACGATTGAATAATAACAATATTATTATTATTATTATTATTATTATTATATTAATAGTATTATTATTCTATGGTAAATTCAATTTCAGTTCACTAAACTTACGTGAATTATTATTAATATTGTAGACCCAAGGAAGCTAATCAATCAAATAATTGTGGGCTGAACTTTGACTTGCAAAATAAGTTTTCCAACATCGTATATTAAACAAAGAAGAGGCAGAAAATAAGGAGGAGAACCCTACCACCGTGGCTTTTTTGAGTGGAGCAGCATCGCGCAGAAGAGAAGCACAATATATATTATTATTATTTGTACAGAGTGGCGGCGTAGTGTTTTGGAAAGTACACAGGAGCTGCATCGAAGGAAGAGAGACACATATTCTTGGAAGAGGAATATTTTCTTTTTGGTTTGTTCACTGTTCATCTTTTATTTAAAACTCAATTATTATTTAGTTTCAGTTATTATTATCATGAGTTTGGCTACTATATATTTCTATTTGGTTTTTATTATTATTAATATGAGTAGCTAAATCTAATAGAACTACCTAGGTTTGGTTGATTGGCGACTGTTTGGGTTGAGTAACGAACATATAATTGATTTTCTAGTGTCAAGTTCATATTATTATGATTTTATTCTATGATTGCTAGTGAGTTTGTTCAATATTACATTAATTAGTTTTGTGTTTGGTTTAGGATTGCATGTTAGACTAATTACTTGGTGTTTTTGGTTATTTGTGGTAGACGTCACCATAGGGTTTGTTTGGTTAAAGTTGTTCATATCAATGGTTCATCTCCTTTTAGTTGGACGAAGACATTAGGAGTTGGTTTATCTCTTTGGTCTATTCGATTTAGTTTGCCGTTGCGAGACCACGTGCGGTTTTATAGCCGTTGATTAGGTTAATTTGTAAGCCGAATTATTTAATCTTTAATATTGAATTACCCCTTATTCCCTAGGTTTGTTACGATTACGAGCTTTAGAGGAATTTGTGATTTTGATGCAGACCAAGTAATAAATCAATTGGGTACTTAGAAAATCAACTGTGCTTTATCGTTCTTTCTAAACGTTTTTAGGGGTCTTTAGTAAAACTGATCGTGGGGACCTGTTTTCCCTTATCATTGTCTAGTTAGATTATCTTCAGAACCCGGTTTTATGTGTTCGTTGTCACCTGAGCGTCGTTGATAGTTGTCAAGATACCTTACCTAGGTGGTTCACCTTCATCATATTTGAGAGCTTCGTTAGTGCCGTTAAGTCTTGTTAAGTTTTTCAGTTAGTTTCGTTAAGTTAATTTAGTTTAAATTAATTAAAATAAAATATAAAAAAATAATAAAAGAATAATAAAATCAATTAAATATTTTAAGGTATGACTTGAATTAAGGTTTATAATCTGAGCCGTTCTCACGTGTCTTCGAGTTCGATATCCGGATTTTCCTCATCTTTTCTATACGCAACCGGTACACTTGCCGTTTGTGTGAACTAGGATAGACTGTTTGGTTTTTTTTAAGCTTATTTGCGATTCGTGTTTTATTTTTATATATATTTTCGCACATCAAGTTTTTGGCGCCGTTGCCGAGGACACGGTTTGAGGCGATTAGAGAACGACCCGAGTTTGGGGACTTACTTGTTTTCTTTTGACTTGTTTATTTGCTTTTATTTGTTTTTAGTTTAAATTTAGCCTAGTTAATTTTAGTTTTTCTTTTTAGTCGTATGCGTCATACCCGCTCACAAGGACCGCCGAAGCTTGAAACGTCTGACGATACCGAGAAAGTCCAGCCCGAGAGAGAGCGTTTTGTTTCACTGACAGATTCTGATTCATCTTCTTCTGTTTCTTCCACTTCTTATAGGGATAGAAACAGGGTGACCAACCGCCTAGGAGAGTAGTAGCTGACTATGGTAGGCCGACAACGAATCCTCATTCAAGCATCACTTTACCGAACGGTGCCGCCGCTGGCAACTTGTCCATTCCTGCCCACGTCATGCAACTCATAAAAACCGCACTCCAATTCGAAGGGCTAGAGAGCGAAGATCCTTCAAACCACATCGACATGTTGGTTCAAATCTGCGAAACTTTCAATATTGGCAACATGAACGATGAAGCCATCTATCTCCGTCTTTTTCCCATCTCACTCACCGGCAAAGCCTACAAATGGCTGAAGTCACTACATGCTGGATCCATCACCACTTGGGCGGGCCTTCAAGAGAAATTCATGACCAAATTCTTTCCGCCATCTAAATCCGCTCGACTCCGTGAGGAGATTTGTTCCTTCCGCATGAGGTCCGACGAGTCTTTCGGGGAAGTTTGGGAAAGATTCAAGGACCTACTTTATAGTTGTCCTCACCACGGTTTAGACAAGTGGATTCACATCGAGAAATTCTACAATGGAGCCACACAGCACGTGAGAGAGATGTTGAACCAGACTGCTAACGGGAACCTCCTTAATAAGAAAGATCCCGATGAGTGCGTCGTCCTTTTTGATGATCTAGCAGAGAGCTATGAGGGGAACGGGGGCAGAAATTCTTCCACGTCATCGAGAGGAGTACTTCAGGTCGATTCAAACACTAGCATGCAGGCGCAGATTTATGCTTTGAACAAACTCGTTAGAGATCTTACCGTTAAGAGCGTCGCGATGTGTGAGGTTTACCGAGGGGGTCACAACACCATTGACTGTCCTGTTAAGTCTGGTAGCAATCAAGAGGAGGTTGACTTTGTCAACAACCCCTTGAGGTATCAAAACACCGCCTTCGGCGGGAACATTGGCTGGAGAAAACAGAATAACTATCGTGGGGGACAGGCCAGTGGCTACCAAGCCCAATACCAAAACCAGCGTCGAGAGAATCTATTCGGGCAGGGGAGTTCAAGTCAGGAAAGTTCGGAACAAGTGGGGAGAGAGGAGAAGAAAGCCTCACTGGAGGAGATGATGGCTGACCTACTAAAGCGGATGAGAGGAACCGAGTGACAAATGAGGCAAAGTTTGCGGAACACGGTGCTATGTTGAAGAACCAAGCCACATCTCTAGCTAATCTTGAGCGTCACGTCGGAGAGATTGCCAGCCAGTTTTCCGAAAGAGCACCAGGTTCACTACCGAGTAATACCGAAAAAAATCCGAGAGAGTTCGCCAAAGCAGTGACTACTAGGAGCAGTGCTAGAAGAGAAAGAGAAGCTGATCCTTCGAGAGTTGTCAAACCTGCAGTCAATGAAGAGGAGCAATTGGACGAGGAGATCCAGATAGAGCCTCCTCCGGCCAAGGCACACCAACAGACTATTCCAGCGAGTACGAAGCCAACCGATAAACCTTCATCATCATCTAACCCACATCTGAGAGTCTACAAACCCAAATTGCCTTATCCTGGGAGACTCCGATCGGATAGAGACGAGGAGAAAAACTCCAAGTTCCTTGAACTTCTCAAACAACTTCACCTGAACATTCCTTTCCTTGAGGGGCTCACTCAGATGCCCAAATATGCCAAATTTCTCAAGGACATTCTTTCCAATAATGAGAAGCTAGCTAAGGTCTCTTCTATTCCGTTGAGTGTTGGTTGCTCTGCAGTGTTGCAGAGCAAGTTGCTTGAAAAGATGGCTGATCCTGGGAGTTTCACAATTCCCTGCATCTTAGGTGACGATACGGTTCACAATTCCCAGTATCAATCTCATGTCGTATACTTTGTTCAGTAAGTTGGGTCTTGGCGAACCGAGGCCAACCCGAATGAGTATCCAGCTTGCTGATCGTTCCGTGAAATACCCGCGAGGGGTGGTCGAGAACATGCTTGTTCGTATCGACAAGTTCATCTTCCCGGTGGACTTTGTGATTCTGGCTATGAATGAGGATGATAGTGTCCCGCTCATTTTAGGCCGACCATTCCTTGCTACCGCACAGGCGTTGATCGACATCCGTGAGGGCAAATTAATTCTGAAAGTTGGGGACGATAATGTTACCTTTGACGTAAGACAGTCACTCAAACACCCCAAATCGGCGGACGGCTCCATGTATTTCGTTGACACCATCGTTTCTAATGTGCGAGAGTTTTTCACTGACATCTGTGGAGGACCTAACTTGGACCCACAGATTCTCTATAGGGAGATTTCAGAGGTCGAGATGGTTGCCATGACCACTCAACTATTGATGGATGACACCGTGTCACCACCCCTAGATTCAGAGTCAACTGTTGAGATCGTGCGAGACGATCCTAGAGACTGACCTTCCGTTGACAGCCCTCCTCCTTCCTTAGAACTTAAGGATCTATCCGATCATTTGGAGTATGCATTTTTGGACGAGGAGAGGAAGTTACCCGTCATCATCGCGTCTGCCTTAACGGAGGTCGAGAAGTTGAAGTTGTTGAAGGTGCTGAAAGCGCATAAGGAGGCGATAACATGGAAGATTATTGACATTAAAGGGATTAGTCCCTCGTTCTGCACTCATAAAATCCTCATGGAGGATAATTTCAAATCCGTCGTTCAGCCTCAACTGAGGCTTAATCCGAAAATGCTAGAGGTCGTTAAGAAAGAAATCATCGAACTCCTTGACGCGGGAATCATTTTTCCCATCTCTGATAGCGCCTGGGTGAGTCCGGTCCAAGTGGTTCCCAAGAAGGGTGGCATGACTGTCGTCACCAATGAAAGGAACAAGCTTATTCCCACTAGGACCGTGGCCGGTTGGAGAGTCTGCATCGACTACCGCAGACTGAACGATGCCACTAGGAAAGATCATTTTCCTCTGCCTTTCATTGATTAGATGCTAGAGCGTTTGGCAGGTCAACAGTACTACTGTTTTCTAGATGGTTTCTCCGGGTATTTCCAAATCCCTATCTCTCCCGGCGATCAGGAGAAAACCACTTTCACATGCCCCTACGGCACGTTTGCCTATAAACTCATGCCCTTTGGACTCTGTAACGCTCCAGCTACTTTCCAGCGATGTATGGTGGCGATCTTTCACGACATGATCGAGGATTCCATGGAGGTCTTCATGGACGATTTTTCTGTCTTCGGGAATTCTTTCGATCATTGTCTCTCCAACCTTGATAGGATGATGGCTCGTTGCGTCGACACCAACCTAGTCCTCAACTGGGAGAAGTGTCACTTCATGGTACGCGAGGGCATCGTTTTAGAACATAGGATCACGAGTGTGGGGATCGAAGTCGATCGAGCTAATATTGAAACCATTTCTAATATTCCCCCGCCCACTTCTTTGAGATCCATACGTAGCTTCTTAGGTCATGCTGGTTTCTATTTCCGGTTCATCAAAGATTTCTCAAAAATTGCGAGACCGATGACCAAGCTACTGGAGAAAGACACTCAATTTGTCTTCTCTGAACAGTGTATCGAGGCTTTTGATCTTCTAAAAGACAAACTCATTAACGCACAGATTATGATTGCTCCCGACTGGTCTATGCCATTCGAATTGATGTGCGATGCGAGCGACTATGTTGTAGGAGCATTGCTTGGACAGTGGAAGGAGAAGCACTTCCACCCGATCTAGTATGCGAGCCGAACCCTAAACGGTGCTCAGGAGAATTACACCACCACCGAGAAAGAGTTGTTAGCTGTGGTGTTCGCCTTTGATAAGTTTAGGTCTTATCTTGTTCTGTCCAAAAAAATCGTCTACACGGATCATTTTGCCATTCGTTATCTTTTCAACAAGTAGGACGCTAAGCCTCGTCTCATCCGATGGATCCTGCTACTTCAGGAGTTTGATATTGAAATTCATGATAAAAAGGGGGCCGAGAACGCAGCGGCTGATCACTTGTCACGTCTTGAGAGAGCCGAGATTGGAGATGCTGGGGTCATCATCAATGACCATTTCCCGATAGAGAATCTCATGTTTGTTAGAGCCCAGGATGATGGCTACCCATGGTTTGCCGATATCGCGAATTTCCTCGTCGATGGTTCCCTCCCTAAGAGGATGTCTCACCAGCAAAAGAAGAAATTCTTTGCTGACGTAAAGTTCTACATTTGGGACGGCCCATTTCTTTTTCGTATAGGTGCTGATCAGCTGGTGAGGAGATGTGTGGATGTTGAAGAAGGGTGGGGGATTTTGAGCCACTTCCATGAGGGACCGATAGGAGGTCACCATGGTGTTGTTCTTACTGCTAAGAAGGTCTTCGATTCAGGATTCTATTGGCCTTCGATTTTCAAAGATGCTCATGCGTTCGTTAAAAGCTGTGATCGATGCCAGTGTGTCGGTAACATCTCATCCTGAAATGAGATGCCCCAAACTACTATTCAGGTTTGCTAGATTTTTGACATTTGGGGTATTGATTTTATGGGCCCGTTCCCGTCTTCTAGAGAGAACAAGTACATACTTGTGGCGGTTGATTATGTCTCCAAGTGGGTCGAGGCCAGAGCCTTTCCCACTAACGATGCCCGAGTTGTAGTGAGATTTCTGAGAAATATTTTCTCTCGTTTTGGTGTACCGAAAGCCTTGATCAGCGATCGAGGTACTCACTTCTGCAACGCGCATGGAGAAGGCGTTGCAACGCTATGGGGTCACCCATCGGCTTGCGACTGCATACCACCAACAGACCAGTGGATAGGTGGAAGTGAGTAACCGGGGCATCAAACGCATTCTTGATAAGACGGTTGGGCTAAACCGAAAGGATTGGTTCGACAAATTAGATGATGCTTTGTGGGCTTTCCATATAGCGTACAAAACTTCGACCGGTTCCACACCGTTTCGGATGATTTATGGGAAAGCCTATCATCTGCCTGTTGAGTTGGAGCATCGTGCTTCTTGGGCGCTTCAAACAGTCAACCTTGATCTTTCGACTGCTGGAGATAATCGTTTCCATCAGATACATGAGTTAGAGGAGCTCCGCGATCATGCTTATGCACATTCGTATAATTATAAGTTGAGGACTAAAGAGCTGCATGATAGGAAGTTGAGATGTGATAAATAGTTCAAGTGTGGGGACGTCGTACTCTTGTTTAATTCCCGACTCAAATTATTTCTGGGAAAGCTTAAGTCCCGATGGTATGGACCGTACACGTTCAAGGAAGTTTTTCCCGTCTGGAGTAGTAGAGGTTGAAGATAAGAATGGAAGCTTCAAAGTTAATGATCACCGTCTGAAGCACTACATTGGTGAGAAGGCGAGCATGGAGGAAGGCGAGGTTTTGCGCCTTACAGCATCTTTGGGTTAGAAGTGAGAGAGGGGTCAGGCTGAGGACCCTTTAAACCAAGCGCTCTCGGGAGGCAGCCCAAGTATTTGTTTATCTGTTTCTATTTTTTTTGTTACTAAGGATCCTCCCAATTGAAGTCGCTCGTACTCAATCTCCATTTGAGCAGCTGATTTTGAGGGTATTCTGTTTGTCTTTTCATTTATAAATAAAATAATAATAAAAAATATATAAAACCAACAAAAGCCAAAAAAATTATAAAAAATACAAAAACACAAAAATATTTTATTTCTTATGTTTTTGTTTTATGTTTTGTACGCCGCTACATGCGAGCGAGTTTGAGTTATTGCAGGTATTATTATGCGCATGGTAGTTCTGATGGCGTTTTGGAACTGGTTCTCCCGGGGTTGCGGCCGCAAATGAAATGCTATACGGTCGCTTGATTGATACACAGCCGATGAAGATTCCGCATATAAACCAGGGGAGTAACACGTTCTCTGTTTTATTCTTGAAAATTTTTATTTTTATTTTTATTTTATTTTATTTCTTTTCCTTGTGCTAATCGAGGACGATTGCATTCTAAGTGTGGGGATGAGAATTTATTTTACTTAGTTGTAAAAAAAAATTAAAATATTTAACAAATATATATATATATAATAAAAAAATAAAAATAAAAAAAATAAAAATAAAAATAAAATAAAAATAAAAAAGTTGTTTTGGTCTTACGCTGAAAATTATATCGGCTACATAAGTTCGAGGGACATATACTTGTATATGTTTGGTCCTGTTATCTACCTGTAGACATACGAGATAGTCATTGACCCGAAAACTGAAAGTGGCTGGGGCGACTGAATATGAAAAAAAAGAGTTTTACAGAAAAATGTCCATTGAAAATTATTTTTGTTCTACGTTAAGCAGGAAATGATATTATTACCAATGTGCTAACGAACTCTCAGAACTTTTGAAATATATAATATAATAATAAAAGAAGGGATGGGTCACATATCTGATTTGGGATGTGTCGGTATGCCCAACTAGGTTTTATAGTCCTCTTTAGTAATTTTTATATATATAATAATTTGAAAAATGGTGAAACTGAATTTCGATGCTTAGGGAGGATTACCATAATCTGAAAACTTTGAGATGGTTATACTTAGATGCACTCAAAACCAGTAACACCACATGTCCATCTTTTTACGAGCTTAGAAATAGTTATATATTTTAGGGTGATTTAAAAGATTGCAAAAAAAAAGAAAAGAAATATGTATTGAAAGTTATGTATGTTTACTCTGAAAAGTTGTTCAAGAAAAGCAAGTGCTTGTGAAGAAAGTTATGTATTGTAAAAGCTAAAGAAACATTATTTAAAGTTAGTAAAAGAGGCCAAAGATGCACATACTAGACGGGACTTAGAGTTTACGTGTTACCAAGGGGATGGTGACTCTGAGAATACACTATTGGGGCTCGAAGGTTCTTAGTCAATAAATATCAAATTAGGAATCTATAGGACAAAGTCCAATAATATTTAGGAATAGCTCGTACGACCTCCACATGACCATTCATCCATTAAATTTCACCGAGTGCATCTAATTAGTACCAGTAACGAGTCCTTGGCTTATGGTGATTTGTCGAGCCAGTTTGCTTCGAGTCTAGTTCTTCTAGCTCTCTTTGTCTGAGATAGGGTAGGTGTAGCGTTGATTTTTTTTGACTTAAAATGCTTAATGCAAAGGGGGGTTTGATTGGTTAGTGGCTGGGTTTAAGTGGACAACGATATCGGCAATCGCGGTCAATATGTCGAGCTGTTTCTATTGTTTTAATAATATAAAATAATCTGGGAGTTTGTTGTTTTCACTTGGTTATGATCCTGTGTAGATTTCTTTTTCAGGGACGAAAAATGTTTAAGTGTGGGAATATTTGATTGGGTCTAAATTATATATAAATAATATTAATATTTCATACACTTTTAATTGGTTTCGAGCTAGTTTTTATTGAATAACATTTCTATGTGGCTCATATTCAAATTTTAATGGTTTCAAAAGTCAACGAGCTAAACTGAAACAATTTTACTAAACCAACGAGCAAACTTTTGACAAATTTTATTTGTCATTATTTTTCTTTTCCTTAATTATAAAAAAAAAGAAGAATAAAATATGAAGGGTTAGTCACGATTGAATAATAACAATATTATTATTATTATTATTATTATTATTATTATATTAATAGTATTATTGTTCTATGGTAAATTCAATTTCAGTTCACTAAACTTACGTGAATTATTATTATTATTGTAGACCCAAGGAAGATAATCAATCAAATAATTGTGGGCTGGACTTTGACTTGCAAAATAAGTTTTCCAACATCGTATATTAAACAAAGAAGAGGCAGAAAATAAGGAGAACCCTACGGCCGTGCTTTTTTTTTGAGTTGAGCAGCATCGCGCAGAAGAGGAGCACAATATATATTATTATTATTATTATTTGTACACAGTGGCGGCGAACTGTTTTGGAGAGTACACAGGAGCTGCATTGCCATCACCACTTTGGTGGGATGGTAAAGGCTTTGGCCTTTGGGTGAGAGGTCTAGGGTTCGATTCCTGGCATTGACGGTATAATGTAAATAGTAGGAGAAAAGCTTGAACATTCAAAAAAAAAAAAAAAAAAAACAGGAGCTGCATCGAAGGAAGAGAGACACATATTCTTGAAAGAGGAATATTTTCTTTTTGGTTTGTTCACTGTTCATCTTTTATTTAAAACTCAATTGTTATTTAGTTTCAGTTATTATTATCATGAGTTTGGCTACTATAAATTTCCATTTGGCTTTTATCATTATTAATATTAGTAGCTAAATCTAATAGAACTACCTAGGTTTGGTTAATATTAGGAGCACAATATATATTATTATTATTATTATTATTATTATTATTATTATTTGTACACAGTGGCGGCGTACTGTTTTGGAGAGTACACAGGAGCTGCATTGCCATCACCACTTTGGTGGGATGGTAAAGGCTTTGGCCTTTGGGTGAGAGGTCTAGGGTTCGATTCCTGGCATTGACGGTATAATGTAAATAGTAGGAGAAAAGCTTGAACATTCAAAAAAAAAAAAAAAAAAAAAACAGGAGCTGCATCGAAGGAAGAGAGACACATATTCTTGAAAGAGGAATATTTTCTTTTTGGTTTGTTCACTGTTCATCTTTTATTTAAAACTCAATTGTTATTTAGTTTCAGTTATTATTATCATGAGTTTGGCTACTATATATTTCCATTTGGCTTTTATCATTATTAATATTAGTAGCTAAATCTAATAGAACTACCTAGGTTTGGTTGATTGGCGATGTATTGACGACTGTTTGGGTTGAGTAACGAACATATAATTGATTTTCTAGTGTCAAGTTCATATTATTATGATTTTATTCTATGATTCCTAGTGAGATTGTTCAATATTATATTAATTAAATCCCGTGTGATTGTATCTTTACATGAATTAGTTTCGTGTTTGGTTTAGGATTGCATGTTAGACTAATTACTTGGTGTTTTTGGTTATTTGTGGTAGACGTCACCATAGGGTTTGTTTGGTTAAAGTTGTTCATATCAATGGTTCATCTTCTTTTAGTTGGACCAAGACATTAGGAGTTGGTTTATCTCTTTGGTCTATTTTATTTAGTTTGCCGTTGCGAGACCACGTGCGGTTTTCTAGCCGTTGATTAGGTTAATTTGTAAGCTGAATTGTTTAATCTTTAATATTGAATTACCCCTTATTCCCTAGGTTTGTTACGATTACGAGCTTTAGAGGAATTTGTGATTTTGATACGGACCAAATAATAAATCAATTGGGTACTTAGAAAATCAACCGTGCTTTATCGTTCTTTCTAAACGTTTTTAGGGGTCCTTAGTAAAACTAACCGTGGGGACCAAATTTTCCTTATCATTGTCTAGTTAGATTATCATCAGAACCCGGGTTTATGTGTTCGTTGTCACCTGAGCGTCGTTGATAGTTGTCAAGATACCTTACTTAGGTGGTTCACCTTCATCATATTTGAGAGCTCCGTTAGTGCCGTTAAGTCTTGTTAAGTTTTTCAGTTAGTTTAAATTAATTAAAATAAAATATAAAAAAAATAATTAAAGAAAAATAAAATCAATTAAATATTTTAAGGTAGGACTTGAATTAAGGTTTATAATCTGAGCCGTTCTCACGTATCTTCGAGTTCGATATCCGGACTTTCCTCATCCTTGCTATACGCAACCGGTACACTTGCCGTTTGTGTGAACTATGATAGACTGTTTGGTTTTTTTTAAGCTTAGTTGCGATTCGTGTTTTATTTTTTATATATTTTCACACATCATTTTTATAAAAAATCAATAAAAATATGTCCCCTCCTGAGTTTCGAACCCGCGATATTTGCAATCTATGTTTAATCACAAGCACCTCAACCGTTTGAGCTACTGATGTGCTAAAAGTAGCTATAAAATAAATTACAAAAATTATACTAATCTAGACACTAAGTAATACTCTAGACCCTTAAACTTAACTTAAACTACTAACCGGCAAGTGAACCGGTCGACTCTAGTACAGCTAAGTAAGTCCGGATATCGAACCCACGAGACTCTTTAAATTACGAAACTAGCAAATTAGACTCGATTACAAGATACGACTATTTATTAATAATATTTGAGAGGGGATTTAATACTAATAATTAATTAAAACTAATACTTAACTAAAAATTACATAACTACTAAAACTAATATTAAACTAATTAAAACCCTAAACCTAATTAATATAATAATAATAATAAAACATAATCATTACCTTAAACTTAATTAATTAATTTAATATAAAACATTAACCTAATTAATTTTAAACTAATAAACAATTAAACACTTAGATTAATTCAGATGACAAAGATAACTACCCAGGCCAGAATCCCCAAAGTTACGGTTATTAATTAAATGGAAAACGCAAGTTATGGAACTGGGATCATAAAATAGACCCTTGACAGAAAACCCGAACAGGACCCTTGAACTTCAAGAAGACGCCTATGGATTTCTAACAAGTTTTAAGAATCACCGGTTTTATATTAAACTTCCTTACGGTTATTTAATCGCTTATGTCTAAGTATCTTTTATGACGAAAACCTACCTTACAGCGCGGAATTCAAAGATAGCAAAGCAGACTCAATTAACTTAATCGACTAAGCTGACAATCAAACCTAGACGGACTCCTTACGAAGAACTAAATCTAGCAATCCTGACCAACAAAGATCTATCAATAGCCTATCACCTTACAGCTTTCTAGGCTGGCAGTTCACTTTTATCTATTTAATTGATTTTATTGTTTCTATGATTTTAATCGATATTAATCATAAACTAGTCAAGAACACACAGTAAATGACCTAACAAAACCCTATCCTATGAAACAATCAACAAGGGCAATGTGAAACAATAAATTCAAGTAAACAAAATCAAGCAATCATACGCATCAATTAAATCAAACTCAATCGTTTACTTAGAACATAAAATCCATAACAAATCGAAATCCAAATAAAATCAGACCGAACTAAGGTTCATCACGACCTAGGTAGTTTATGGAATTTAGCCTAGCATATTAAAGTCTAAATCAAACAAAACAAATAATAATGAAAACATGGTGAAAAACTAAAGAACGAAGAATTAAAGGCGATAAAACCCGTAATCTCTAAACGTAAATGTGTAGCTCTTCACCGGTTGTCCTCTTGCCTTCAAAATCACCACAAGACTCGTAAAATAGCTCCAAGAACTCTCCAATTCGGCTGGTGGCTTTCAGGTTATGTCAGGTTTAAGTTAAAGGTGTTTAAATGCCTAAAACAAGGCCCGACTAGAAGCAAAAACGAAATAAAACTAGCCCAGTGTTGCCTAGGCGTCGCGCGGCCGGGTTTGGCCTCCCCCCTTCGCGCGGCGCGGCGTGCTTTTTCATGGGGGGGTCAGACCGGTCCGGTCTGACCGGTCCTCTGTTCTGACTCTTCCTGACGCATTCCGGATCTCCGTTTCGGCTCGTTTTTCGCCCTTTTTAATCACGATCAAATCCCGGAACCTACAAAACATAAAAACGTTAGTAGTATACAAATCTCGACTAAAAACGAATAAAAACTATTAAAATATTAAATAAAATAAGCATGGGAAACATATATATTTAGCATTATATCAGCTACACCTTGAGAACGTAATAGAACCTCTTCTAATATTTATATAACGAAATTTAGAAGTTTAAAATTTTCATTTTTACCCGCCAATTAATCGAGTTATCTTCTGGAAGACTCACAAATCAATTAGTATTGACCAAATAAAATCTCACAATCTCACCAAACCCTAATAAATGATCTGCTAGTGTATTTATTGAACTCTCATCAATCTCAATCCTACCAAACAACTTCATTAATCTCATGTGAGTACCAAATATTTTTGCTTTTAGTCAGTTACATTTATTGGCGTTAATTAGTATATATATATATATATATATATATATATATATATATATATATATATATCGTTGATGACACAGTTAATAAAAAAATTCTTGGAAGATGGATAAGTTTTGGATGTTAGTAGGCGACAGGTGCAGTAAAGCATATAGAGATAGTGTTAAGGCATTTCTACATTTTGCAGTTCGTAATTGCAAGGAGACATCACCACCAATTTATGTTTCATGTCCATGTGTTCGGTGTCTAAACCACGTATCTCTTAGTGTAGACGATGTAGAACATCACTTGTACAGGTTTGGAATTGATAAGAATTATACTACTTGGATAAAACATGGAGAGACACCAACATTCCAACTAATTATGTTGATAATACTGGGTTTGCCTGCACCTGCATTCCAACAATTATGATAATAATACTGGGTTTGTTGACACCAACATTCCAACAGATGCCTGTGAAACTGTAGAAATAGTAAATGCTACAAAAGACAATTTCAAAGGCGACAAGAAGTATCAACAGTTTCTACAACTACTTGTTGACGCTGAGAAGCCCCTATATAAAGGATGTCTTGACTTCACCAAGTTGTCTGCATTAGTACAAATACTCAACTTGAAGAGCAAGCAATGGGTATCTCATAAGTTCGTTGATGAACTTCTGAAATTGTTGAAAAAGATGCTACCTGCAGATAACGAAATGGTAAATAATATGTATGAGGGCAAAAGGATGATGAAGGCAATGGGCTCAGGATACGAAAAGATACATGTGTGTATCAATAACTGCATTATTTACTATAAAGATTACAAGGATTTGGAAGCATGTCCAGTTTGTAACAAGTCAAGGTGGAAGGTGGATGAGAAGTCTAACAAAACTTACATAAACACGTCCGCTAAGGTACTGTGGTACTTTCCCATTATTCCACGATTCAAGCGCCTCTTTCAATCAAAGACCACAACAGAGAATTTAACATGGCATGCCACGAGTACCAATAAACCCGGTGTTTTACGCCACCCATCAGATTCACCAGCATGGAAAGCCATAGATGACAGGTACTCCGATACCATCGGAAGCGATCCAAGAAATATTCGTCTAGGGATTTGCACTAATGGGGTCGACGTACATAGAAGCAACAGAAACCACAGTGTCTGGCCTGTTTTAGCAGTAATTTACAACCTTCCACCTTGGATGTGTATGAAAAGAAAATTCATCATGTTTTCCTTATTAATATCCGGAGTGCCAGGAAACAATATTGATGTGTTTTTACAGCCTTTAATTGACGATCTAGCATCTTTATTTGAGGTCGGGGAGCCAACATATGATGCATATAAACAAAAAATGTTTACACTACGTGCAATTGTGTTATGGACGATTAATGATTACCCTGCTCTTGGTACACTATGTGGTTGCCCTTACAGTAGATTCAAAGGTTGTGTGGTGTGTCGGGGCGACACTCAGTGTGTTCGACTTTATCACACAAAGAAGCAGAGTTATGCTGCCCACGGAAGGTATTTATCACATGACCACCCTTTCAGAAAACAAAAAAAGACGTTCAACGGAAAAGAGGAGATGAGAACCGCTAAAGAGCCTATGACAGGGGAAGAGATATACGACGAGGTCAAAAACATTAACAATGAATGGGGAAAGGGATCTGAATCCCTAAGTGGGAGTAAGAGGAAAAGGGATAACACAACGCCGCATCCATATTGGAAGAAGTTCAACATATGGTACCAACGGCTCAGCTATTGGAAGTATTTACATGTCAAACATTGTAATGATTTGTTGCATGTTGAAAAGAATGTGGCAGAAAGTACTGTTGGGACGTTGCTGAACATTCCCGGTAGGACAAAAGACGGATTGGCAGCTAGAAAGGATTTGGAGTTTTTAGGGATTAAAAAGGAGTTGCAACCGAAAGCAAAAGGCAACAATACAGAACTGCCTGCAGCATGCTTCACATTATCAGCGCAAGAAAAAGACATGTTTCTTGAAACACTGTATAAACTGAAGGCTCCACTAGGATATTGTTCTAACTTCTCTAGTTTGGTGAATCTTAAAGAAAGGAAGCTACAAGGCCTTAAATCATATGATAATCACATGCTTATGCAACAGTTTCTGCCCCTTGCAATACGGTCCATCATGCCAGAACCAATGAGAAATGCTATAATCAGGCTTTGTTTTTTTTTTCAAGTCCATTTGTAGCAAAGAAATCATTGTAGAAGAGCTTGATAAGATGCAGGAAGAGCAAATAGTTACACTGTACCTGTTGGATAAGTACTTTCCGCCATCATTTTTTGATGTCATGGTTCACTTAACCGTGCACCTTGTAAGAGAGAAAAAATTATGTGGGCCACCATGCTTTCGATGGATGTATCCCTTTGAAAGGTGTATGAAAGTTATCAAAGGGCATGTGCGAAACAAAACTTATCCAGAAGGGTGCATTGCTGAGGAGAACATTGCGGAAGAAACAATCGAATTTCTGAGCGAATACCAAAAAAACATCAAGATTACTGTTGGTATTCCACATGATAAGCATGATGATAATGGGGAGACAATTCCTGTCACAGGCGTTAAAACAGTTGAAGTTTCTCCTGATCTTTTCAAGAGAGAACATTTCTATGTGCTGTAGAATACGCCTGAAATAGCGCCGTATATCGAGTAAGTATTACTAACATATATACTCTAAATTATATATATATATATATATATATATATATATATATAGGGTGCAGTTACTGTACGCTAATGCCTTAACGTACGGTAGTTACGCGAGACGTTCAAAGGCAAAAAACAAAGCTAAAAACCTAAAACGCTCAGCAAACGCACCCAAAATTAATATATATATATATGTATGTATGTATATATATATATATAGAGTAAGGTTATAATAAAAAGACAAAATTTCATGAGAAGTGTAGGAAACAATATAAACCCTTGGATGGAATTATAACACACAAGGATAGGATTGTCCATAGTTTTTTTTTTTTTTTTGGAATTAAAATCAGTAGGTTAAGAAATGCCTTAAATTTTGGTAGCTTCCATATTACTATTTTATTATTAATTATATTTTAAAAACCTTCCAAGCATCATCATCTTCATCTACAGTCATCTTCCTCCATGGAACTTTTTGCAAAAATAAATCGACTTATATAGAACCAAAAGAAAAGAAAAGAATTATAACAATAATAAATATAAAATATTGATTTAGTTGTCTATTTGCGCCACGTCTATATTTCTAATGCACACATGAAATAATAAATAACAACTTATTTTTGGGATAAAAATGTTGTGATTTTATTGTTTTCTGTCATCAAGTCATAATAAGAAAACAAAATTAGTGATCCTTTATTGTGTTTTAGTTTATAATCACTTGTAGTTTCTGTAATTTATTTTATTTTAGTTCATATGGATCATGGATAAGTTCATACTTTATTATCATTGTGTTTTAGTTTGTTGTCAGTGTGTTTTAGTTCTAGACAAATGTTCATGATGATACACAAATTGTTTTAGTTATTTATGTTGTGATGATCAAATGAGAACACAATATTATTTAAATATTTAGTTGTTTATTTACGAGTTCTTATTTTTTATGTTATAGTGTTTTTTTGTTTTTTGAAAATTTTGATTTTATATATTCTAGGAGAATTAAAATTGATACTTTCCATAAATAATATAACACACTAGACGATTATGTCCTTGGTGTGTTATAAAACAAGTACAAAAATATAACACATCATAAATTAGATCAACTTTCCATCTTGACCATTGAATAACTATATCTAATGGTCAAGATCTCTTCCTACACTTCTTAGACACTTTGTATTTTTTATAATAACCTCACCCTATATATATATATATATATATATATATATATATATATTAATTCACACTATATTATACTCTTACTTGCAGATAACACAAGACCTCTTTGAAAAACCAAATGCCTGGTAAACGACACGCATTGCTGGAGAAGGAGTATACTTTAAAGTTTGGTGACTGCTTACGCGACAAGGTAGATCAATTTATTAAGTCTTCTATAATTTTTAAAATTCTTTTATAGTTTCTGCAATGTAGGTGAAGAATCTAATCCTTGTAATGAAATTCAGGTTGAAAGAGAGCTAGCGGGCTCCCCAGGTTCTGTATCGGAAACCGTAAAGTGGATTGCACACGGAGCACACCGCGACGTTTACAAATTCGACTCGTACGACATCAACAGTTTTGAATTTCGTACAAAATCTCATGATGGTAGAGTTTACCAGTTCAGCGGGGTTGGTGTAGAGGCGGATGACATGCATATCAAAAAAGACGTGGTGACGTATGGACAAAACTTTTATTTTGGGATTTTGCAAGAGATATGGGTCCTAGATTATCATACTAAAAGAATTTCGGTCTTCATAGACCGTAAACATGTCAAACATGATATTCTTGGTTACACGTCGGTCGACCTTAACAAATTTGACCACAAGGATGATCCGTTCATATTGGCCTCGCAAGCACGTCAGGTGTTTTATGGTCAAGATCAGCTGGATAGAAAAAAGCATGTTGTCCTCATGACTCCACCCAAGAATTATAGGCATTCGTATGACGAGGTCAATGAGGAATTTAGTACGGTAACTTTCCCTCATGAGGGTAATACATTGCCACTTGTACAATCAAATCAAATGCTTCGTAATGAGTCCCCGGATGATTACTGGAGGCCCGGGAAAAAGCCTACAATTATTCATAATGGAGATTGACACCGATGTCGAGGTTGTCGACCCAACAGTTGTGTTCGTTCGGCTAGCTAGATGTAAATAATGTTTAAATATAGTTGTGATACATGATATCACAATTCTTTACTTTGTACTTATTAATTCAAACTAAAGAAATATTGGTTGTTTTTAATACTATTACTACTTATACGTACAGGCCGGTTTGTTGAATTCATTTCATCTTCTGGCTATTTTGGTCAATTTGTGTCAAGTTCAAACATACATTATGTTACATCGATAAAAGTCACAATTGACTTGTAGTGTACCATATTAAGATCAATAAAGTCATTACACTCATAACTGACTCGTGTTATATCATAGTTACATTAATACAAAGAAAGCCCAAAAATGCATCATGTTGTCTAGAGTGTTCATGGTTCGGTGACAGTCATCATTTCCCGTCTTATGGTTTTGTTTCTTCCACAACCTCTATTTGGTTATGTTTCAACATACTTTTCAACAGCTAGTTTCCTGCAAAACATTATCAACTCATTTTATAAAAAAAAAGATCGTTATGCCCTTCTTTCACTAACCTGCATACCAAAATTGTACCCTCCAGACTTTGAAGAAGCCTTTGAACAAATAAAATTCAGTTTTGAAAAACCGCTTCCAAAGTCAATGCCATCACCAGTAACCTTAGATTTAAGATTTGGTGATAGCATTGAGTTTTGGAAAGGATTTTATCAAAATCTAAGATCTTTTGGAAGTTTAAGATCTGTGAAAACCTTAGATTTTTTCTGCTTGACCAAGTTTGGAATTCACATAACATATATAAAAGTGTAATAAATTTCAGTCACCAGTTTTATTGCAGTCATTAAAGTCTCTATTGTTATACAGTTGGTTGTTGAGTGTATAACACACTATAACTGCATACTAATTACTACCTGTCAAAATGGTTTCCACACGCTTTGAAACGCACAGAAGCTAATTAATTTTATAAATTAATTACATTTATACCTACTACCTGTCCAAAATCTTGGAAATATATTTATGTAATGATAGCCTACATTCAAGTTAATTAAAATAAAAAAAACTAGTATATCACACGCTTTGTACGTTTTAAATACCTGTCAGAAATCTTGGAAATATATTTATGTAATAATAGCCTACATTCAAGTTAATTAAAATAAAAAAACTAGTATATCTTACTAGATACGCTACAAATCAACTGAACTACAATAAATTACTGTCTCAACTACCAAAATTAAATTTTTAGGTCTATTTTGTTATTCACTCACACTAACATCTATTTTAAAGTTAATTATAAAAAAATCAACATCAACTACGCTTCAAATACGCAACGAAAATATAATAATAACATTTACAGTTAATAATAACATTTACAATAATAACATTCACATAACATATTAATACCAAAATATAATAACATTTACAATAATAACATTTATATTAATATAGAAAACCAAATTACGTAAAACTAACTCCTAGCATCCGATTCCATATCGGAATCAACATCGATATCCATCGGATTCGAGGCTTCTGGAGTTTTGCCATCAGATTCCGTATCCGAATCTACATCCGGATTCTCTTCTGGAGTATGAGAGGGCATGATCCTCTCGTACATGCCATCCAAGGTGTAGGTGGAGTCCTTAAGCCTTTGGAGGCGAAGGTTCACCTGACTACGAAATTCCCCATAAACGGACACAGCCTTGAAGTGCTCCAAGTCGTTCAACTCAATGTACGCCACCTCGATTCCCTGCACTACCATAACAATGATGAAATAATCAGCAGTCGTGTACCCAAGCCACCTAACCATTCGGTTAAGTTGTTGGTACTTGAAGTTTGAGGGTGGACTTAGTCCACAAACCGCACCCTTTGATTCTTCCGGACGACGCTGGAAGAAAAGTGGAAACAAATGGTGAAAATGTAGGGTCGTAGTAGATGGGGGCATGATCACCGGGTTTACGTTCGATCCATGAAGAAGCCATTATCGGAAATAAATCGGAAGTAGATTGTGATTGTGGATTGTGATTGTGGATTGTGATTGTGATTGTGATTGTGACAGGTATTTAAACACCATCGGAACCCGCGGTACATCTCCCTGACAATTTGAAATTGGCGGGCACAAGAAACTGTAAAGGCAATGATGACGTCGCCGCTCGTCAAATCAACGTGTGGCCATTAATTACGTTTGGACACGCTAATAAATATTTTAGTGTGACCATTTATCACTTATAGCCACACATAATAAGTGTATCTGTGACAATAAAAAACTTAGAAAAAATAAAACTAACATACTCTTTGGTCACACAATCTCGTATAAGTGGTCATTAATTACATTTGGACATACTTATAAAAATTTAAGTGTGACCATTTCTCACTTATAGTCACACATAATAAGTGTATCCGTGACAATAAAAAACTTATAAAAAATAAAACTAAGATACTCTTTGTCACACAACCTCGTATAAGTGGCCATTAATTACATTTGGACACACTTAAAAAAATTTAAGTGTGACAATTTATCACTTATAGCCACACATAATAAGTGTATCCGTGACAATAAAAACTTAGGAAAAATAAAGTAAACTACTCTTTGGTCACACAACCTCGTATAAGTGACCATATATTTTAAGAGTTTTAGCCACATTACTAATAAATACAATGGTTTGTTCGTCATATTTCGCCACTTTATTAAAAATGTGGCTAGAAAATGTGACATTAGGTCACACAACGTAATATAAGTGGCTATATCTTTTACCTTTTAGACACATCTCTTATCAATACAGTAGCCGTTTGTCACATTTGGCCACACTACTAAAACATGTGGCTAGTTAACTGTCACATTTTGTGGCTAATGCATGTGTTTTTGGTCACATGTATCAAAGATCAAACAAACTATGGTTGTAGGTCACATTTCGCCACACGTTTTTATAATGTGGCTAGTTTTTGTCACAGTTTTTTTTTCAAAGTGTGGCGAAAAGTACCTGAGTAGGTATAGAATGGTCACATGAAGAATAATAAGTGTGGCCAAAACATTCTGGAAGGTTTTCAAACATGGTCAAAGACCTTTTAGCCACACTTTGTAGCCAAAGTGTGGCAAATCGCCCAGGCCACATGTGTGGCCGAAGGTCGATATTTACATAGTGCGTCATTGCTTCACACAGAAAGTTCAAAGCCAAGTAAGGTGCCAAAGCAAGTTGAAAGAACCGAACCAGAAAAGTGGGTGTTGAACAAGAAATTTCCAGATCAAACAATACCAATTGGGCATGTTATCTATGAGATAGTAAGGACATTTATGAAACAACTGTTACCAAAGAATATGGATATCTTCGCTTGG
>NW_027505974.1:0-126380 GCF_021521415.1 Bidens hawaiensis | reverse complement strand
AACTTGGTTATATCCACAACTTTCATTCCATTCCAACTTTAAAATATAATCATTTATGATTCATGTTTATCTCATTCAACTAGTTTGACAAAAAATCCAAACAATTCATCATTCAACTTGGTCTTAGATTCTCCATTGATTAACTAACAAAAGTTTTTATTCTTAGCAAGTAACAACTTAATGATTCTCTTATCAACTCAACATATTTCATAATAGTGTTTACTAATTCAATACTAAGCATATGTCAGTAATCATTCATATATCCATGTGTTCAATAGTCAAACCAAACTATTAAACAATTTGCATTAAATCAAAAAGTTTCCTTTATTGGTAAGTTTACCAAATAAATTCTAATTTGTCCATCATATTATAATCATGGCATCCTATTATTACTAGTTGCTTTCAATCAATGCAAGATCAATGTAAGACAAGAATCCAACTTTATTATCTAATCATGTAATTGACTCATATGTGCATTCAAGTCAACTTCCGTTAAAATAGTCAAGTGGTAATAATCTCTACATTACTAGTCAACACTTTAACAACGTTTCCTTCTATCATTATAATACCAGATTTCAATCTCATCATCACAAGTCAACCAACAACCTTGTAATTTTAGTGAATCAACTAAGTGGGTTTTCAATCAACAATGATCATTTAACAATATATCATGTAACTTGTTAACTAGTGATATTCCAAATCCAAAACCATAACTCACAGCTCCCATGGGTGATTTTATCCATAACCCATTTTCAATATTTCAACCATAAACACACCTAGTTTCATTTCTAAATCAATAATCAACCTCATTCATCTAACAATCTCAAGTAACTCAACATTGACAAGTTAAAGTAAGCTAGTATATGACCATATACAATCATATTATCAACTCAAACAATCTCTTTCACACACATACAAACTCAAGGCACACATGCATGAATACATTTTATTCAAACTTTGCTTGTACAATACCAAATACACTATAATCAAGCGTCAACTAACTTATTTAAACTAAAATGGCCAATATTAAACTAGGTTAACTTGTGTATGCTTAAAATCCTTTCCTTGGCCTCTTGATTCTTGGTTCTTGATTATGTTTCCCTTAAAGACACTTAACTAAATTATTGTGAGTGTGTATGTTTGAAATGAATGTGAATATTATGTGAGTGTGGTGGTGGCCGGTTTATGAAGAGGGAAAGACGGTTACGAGGTCTGCTCCTGTGAAGATCAAAAGAACTTCAAAGGCGGAATCAATGATATTCAAAATGTTGCTAGACGAACAGGAATAAAACAAACACACAAAGTCACTCAAAAGATTTCCATTAATATTATCAAGACTACAATGAAGATCTATTAGGGTTTCTAGGTGGAATGTTTGTGTGAGACAACTTTCCGTTCAGAAATATTCCTTTTACAAGAAAGTGTTAGCCGTCAAATCACAATATTCGCTTTATGTCCGTTGTCATAAATGTGCCCTAAAGTTCCTTAAATAGGCACACCTGAAACCTTCTAGAAACCCTAATGATTGATACATAGCATATTCAAACGTATTCAAAAATATTACAAGTGTAAACAGGTCTTCGAGTATGCTTGTAAGCTTTTATCCTTGTCAAGCAGACCTTGTAACCATAAGTATCCTTGGAACAGTTCTCCTTCAAGCAGACTTCAATCTTCATGATAATACCAAACTTTGCTCGATAATATCCTACAAGCAAACTTGTTCTTTATTGATCCCTTCAACCTTTTGTCTTTAACTTATTATAACAAGTTAAGTGTGTTGGTGACACTGTAACTTGCTTGAGGATGAACCTTGCTTGTTGTATGTCCTTAGAATAATTTCTTCAAATGTGATTGGACCATTTTTTATTATTGAACCTTGCTCGATCCTCCAAAATACTTGGTTTCAGCTTGATAAAGTCAAGGGTTTGCTTTGAAACAAACCTTGCTTGACTTGAAGAACATTTCTTGATGAAATGCAGTTTGCTCGAACTAACACTTAGAAGAATTCTAGAAGATAACTTTGCTCAAATGTAAAATACCTTGCTTGAATGAGTTCTAGGCTTGCTCGAAGGGCCAAGTTTGCTCGTATTCCATACTTAGCAATTTCTTGGGGAGTTTGAGAAAAATCCAATCTTTCCTTTGTCGAATCTTAATCCCAACAAAATTTTAATTTTTCGAGAGCATTAAGACACGTTTTGGATTTTATCCGTTTCTAAGTCGTTACCCGAGGGTCATTCCGCGCAGTGTTCTCTATGCGACAAATTTGAAATTTTTCAAACTTAATATTATAAAACTCAACTAAAATCAAAGATTTTAGACAAAAATATTCTTTCTATATATTTATTTTATTAATTACTACACGATTGCGGTTACGATTATTGCCAGATTTGTCTACTTTCTGGTGGTCGCCACACATGCGGTAAATGGGGGAAGCGCATCATGCAAGGCATTAGTATTGTTACATGCTGGAGCATATGGCTAGCCCGGAACGACAAGATCTTCAATAAAAGACAAATCATCGGGAGAATTATAGTTTGCCAATGTAAAAAGTCTCATTTTTTTGGTTAAAAAATAGATCGAAGTTCAAGGATTTAAGTTGGGAGGATTGGCGAATTTCTCCGTTGTATATGTTGCAAGTTTGGTGGACAGTCCTCGGTTTGAGGACTTAATCATGTTTTAAATGAAAGTTATCTTCCAAAAAAAACTAATATACATTATTTATTAGTGCATATTTAACTCATTACATTAAGTACATATATAATAATGCACATTTAATAATAACAATTATTATTAATATTATTTAACTAATGACAATTCCCAAATCTAATCAGTGTTTGAGGAAAGTCCGGTTAGAGGTCTAGTTAGATTTAACTCCTAGAAACCCACCGCAAAACGCGAGCACCTGACTGGTATATTATAAAACATTTGAGAAAGGTAGATTAAGAACTTTTTAAGTTTAAGAGTTTAACAACATTTGATGCATATAATAAAACACTTGACGTGTTCTTTTTAAATATAATATTTTTAAGGGGTAAAACTATATTTTGTAAACACTAATAATTAATATTCATTATATATTAATACATATTTAATTTACTACATTAAGTACATATAAAAACACATTTAATAAAGATGACAACTATTGTTATTATTTAAATAATAAAACCCAAATATTATTAGTGTTTAAGGCGAGTCGGGTTAGATTCAACTCTTACGAACTCGTTGCCAAGCGTGTGCTACCCAATGGTAGATTATAACATTTTATGTTGGGATGAGTAAATGCCTAATGAAGATTGGAATCTTCTCAACCTCCTTGGAAAATGGCGAAGTATGGAAACCGAGCAAACTTAGGCATCCGAGCAAGGTTTAACTTGGTCAAGCAAGGTTGGATAATAAAGAGTGGTCCAAGAAAACTTGAAGGAAGTTAATGAAGAAATTACTCCAATGACTTCTAACGAGCAAGGTTCAACCTCGAGGAAGCTACAGTGTCACCAGCACACTTGAACTTGTTTAATAAGTTAAAAGATAAAACGGTTGAAGGGACCCAAGAAGAACTAGTTTGCTCGTAGGATATATATCGAGCAAAGTTTGATATTATCATGAATATTGAAGTCTGCTTGATGAATATTTCTAAGGAAAATATTATAAGTAAATCTTACTTGAAGAGCTATTTCCAAGCACACTTAATGGTTATCAGGTCTGCTCGATAAGGACAAAATCTACAAGCTTACCCGAAGACCTGTCTACACTTATAATATTTTGTAATATGTTTGAATGTGTTAAGAATCAATGATTAGGGTTTCTAGAAGGTGTCGGGCCTGGCCTATTAAAGGAAACTTTAGGGCACGCCTATGACACAACGGACACTGAGCGAATATTGTGATTTGACGGCTATCTTTATCTTGTACGGAAAAGCTGCCAAAAATACAAACATTCCACCTGGAAACCCTAACTGATTTTCATTGTATCCTTTGGAAATTTTTTGAGTCTCTTTGTGTGTGGTACAATTATGTCCATTAAGCAATTACTTAAGTATTAGTGTTTCTGCCATTAGTACTTATTTGTTGTTCACAAAAGCAGTATTTCGTAACCTTCATGTCGACACGTTTGTGTGGGTTACGAGAGTGATTAAGTGAGATAATCGGGACCGATAAGTGGTATCAGAGCATGTTTTGCTGCATTTGTGAAGAACTATTGTTGATTAATTGCTGAAAACTGTTAATTGTGAAGATGAAGAATGGCGTCAGCTGACAACTGTTCCATTGATTTGTGACGTCAGCTGCCTTGTTTTTCATTTTTCTTAAATTTACTGTTTCGTTGAGGTTTTAAAAGTCTTCTCTACTCGAATTTACTTTGATTTGTTTTCCTTTTGTGTCCAGATCTTGTTATTATCCATCCAGATTCATCATATCTGAGGATTTATTTCACATATCTTATTGTTTTTTCAAAATTTTCAAAAGTTCCTTAAAGTTTAAGTAATTTTTCATTTCAAAAATATTTTTAAAATACCAAAAATATGTCTGGAGTTGTGGATGAATAAGAGGTGTCTACTAACAAAGTTCCTAGATTAGGACGAAAAACTATATCAAGTAGAAGGTGTTGTTTGAGGATGTTGTGTGCCACAATGATGTGAAATATGGAACTCAAACAAAAAAGGACCATATGTCCCAGATGGCACAAACAACAACCAAACTGTTGAAAGAAAAATGAAGAAGAAAGATGACAGAGCACTGTCTATGTTGAAACTATGTTTGTCTTGGAAATACTGACTAGTGTGGCTCATAAACTTACTACAAAGGCTATGCTTGATGCCATTGTAGAAATGTTTTGAGGGAAACACTGAGCTCAAAGACATCTAGAAGGACAGAATGAAGCAACATCTAGACAGATTCAAGTTCATAGAAGGAGAAAGGTGAAATTTTTGTTACAGAGGTTTGTTGCTATTGTCAATGAAATTAGAACCACTGGCCTTGGAATAGCATATTTTGATCTAAACAATAAGCTAGTGTCATCTTTGTCTGGTGAGTGGTATAATGAAAGCAAGTTCATCAAAGAAAAAGCTAATTTCCCAACCTTCAAGCTTGATGATGTGATTTGTTTCTTGCAAGCTGCTGAGCATGAGATGATTGAGAACAATATGATTAAGGAAGACAAGCCTAGCTTCCAAGTGGCTAATTCTCTTATTGGACCTATGGGGAACCTGTCTACCAATAACCAACAAAAAGTCCCCATAATTGAAGAACCAAGTGAATATGGTGGTGAAACACCAAGGGTGTTTGTAGCTAGTCAGCCAAGCAATCAAAATGGACAGTCAAGATTCAATGTCCAATTGATTGGTGATAGTGACACTTCATCAATGGCTAGTGGACATGCTTCATATGTTGCTGGAAATATCAATCATGGAAATGAATATCAAGCTCTCTTCTCCATGTTTACTGAGTCTTATAATGCTTTTGTGGCCATGAATCTGATTCATACTAGTATGGTTCAAGAATATCTTGAACAAATTGATGCTGATGACTTGGAGGATATGGATCTGAAGTGGCAAGCTGCAATGTTAGCCTTGAGAAGTAAGAGACTGTACAATAGAACTGGAAGACCTTTGGTCTCTGGTGCAAATGACAGAATAGGTTTTGCATATCAAATGCAATCTGCTATAACTGTCAACAACCAGGACACGCTAGAGAATGTAATCAGCCAAGGCAATTTCAGAACAACAATCAACAAAGAAATTTGTTTCAATATCAACCTTTTTGTCTTTAACTTATTAAACAAGTGAAAGTGTGATGGTGACACTGTAGCTTGCTCGAGGTTGAACCTTGCTCGTTAGAAGTCCTTATAATAATTTCTTCACTAACTTCCTTCAAGTTTTCTTGGACCACTGTTTATTAACAAACCTTGCTCGATCCACCAAATTACTTGGTTTTAACTTGGTTTAGTCAAGGGCTCTGAAACCAATCTTGCTCTACTTGAAGAACAACCATTCTTTATGAAGTGTAGCTTGCTCGATCTAACACTTTGAAGACTTAAAGAAGATAATCTTGCTCGTTAGGGCAAAATACCTTGTTTGGCTAAGTTTAAGCTTGCTCGGATTCCTATGTTTGCTCGGTATCCATACTTAGTCATTTTCCAAGGTGGTGGAGAAGATTCCAATCTTCCTTAGTCATTTTCTCATCCCAACAATCTCCCCATAGATTGGAACAAACTCAGCTACACCAAAACACCTATTGGTTGGTTACATACTGTTTTCAAAATACACATCAAATTTTTCAAAAGCAAAATTACATTACTTAATGAAAAATTTACATAGGAGAATTCGGTCACACAAACATTACAAAACAAATTTAATAGAAAGATAAATAGATCTTCATCTTCTAGAGCTCCCAGCATCTCTCCTTTTGTCAAATACTACAGCAGCATCCTTCTCTTTAAATAAAGAGATCTCCCTGTGGTGTGGATGTCGAGAAGGCAGATTCCATCTGATTATCTCATCTAAATCCTCCACGTGAAGAAACTCCAAGTCAGTGTCGTGTTCACTAATGCCCAAGGCCAGTCCATCTGAATTTCTTAAGATAAAAGATTGGTCTTTTGGTTCAAGAACTATCTTAGAAATCTTGCCATTTTTCTGGACCTCATAGTTCGGCCTGGTCATATGTTGCCTCATACTTATGCACTCTCGCATGTTGGCAAGAGGGTTTGAATATCTGGTTGTCTGTTTGAACGAATCCTCAATCATCATTATATTGATCATTTTCCTCTGCTTCTTGGTTCTTTCAAATTTTGAGAGTTCCAGCTTTCTTTTATTGTTCGATAAACGAAATCCCTGTCTGGATTGTTCTTTAAAATATTTAGAGAGTTCATTCCTTTGTTGTCCGGCAAGCCTCTGTCTATCTTGATAGTCATACCAATTCATCCTTGCCATCTTTTTCGAGTTGTTCTCTCTTGTAATCTTGGAAGTCATCCTTGAAAACAATGTTCTTTAAATCACCATTAGACTTTATTACCTTTACAGTTTTTTTTTCTTGCATCAAATTACATCTTCTTTGGTAGGTCCACATCAGTTGGTGGTCTTTGTTGCCTCTGAAGTGTAGATCTTGTGGTTGGTATTAGGACACTTACTGTGGAGACCATTGGAGTATGTTTCTTTTTGGTTGCTGGTCTTCTCACATGCCTAGTTTGTTCATAAAGATTTACAATTTGATCTTTTGTCATCATTACCAATTTAAGATAATCCCCCTTCTTTTGCCAGAGTTTTAATCATATCCATAACTTCTTTATCGAATGGCTCAGGTGTGGTTGATCTATGTATCTGGATAGGTTCCCCCATTGGTCCATACTGAAATGACAACAGTCTCCTCTGTTCTTCTTCTAACTTTTTCTAGTTTTCTTTCTCAATATAAAATAGTTCTTTTAGTTGAGCTTTTCCCAGATTATCAAACACACTTTCTGCCATGCCATTGCTCATCATCAAGCCATTCAAGGTCTTGATCTTGTTCTCATCTTCCAAGGGAAGTAAGTTTTCTTTCGCAACAACCTCAACAGGTTCTGGTTTAACTTGAATAAGAGGAGTCTGAGTGGGCTTTGATTTGCTTTTCTTCTCTGCATTGAATTTCCCCATCTCAGACTCATAGAGGTTTAATTTTTCTTTGGAGCTCATTTTATTTACTTTCTCCCCCTCTCCTCTAGTTGTCATCAATCTTTCTAACAACCGTTCTTTCTCATCCTCCCACATCTTCTTCTCCTTTTCAGCCAAAGTCATCAATCTGGATTTTCTTTTACTAGCACTGGAACCAAAATGAATTTTCTCATATATTTTCTTGAACCTTTCTTCCACATCTTTCTTGCTCATATTTTCAACATGTTCAATGGCAACACCATGATCAATTAAAAACTTACATTTACCACCATATTTGATGTATAGATTCTCAAGTTTGTCTTTCTGATCAGCAGCTTTCTTCTTCCGTGTAATAAGCTTTTGATATTCAGCAATTCCTGTTAAAAAATAATCGCATAAATCCAAACATTTATCTATCTAGCCATGAGGTAAATCAGCAGCGAATCCATCAATATGAAAAAAATTATGCATCATTCGCATACCGGTGACAGCTTAGAATAGGTCATATATCAATTCTCTTTCGTGAAAAATATAGAAGAAAGGAGTTTGTGCCCGAATATCTTCCATAAAAGGGCCAAGCCATAACAAATGCGAAGCTATGCGACTTAACTCCAACATAATGACTCTGATATAACTTGCCCTTTTAGGGACTTTAATATTGCCTAATTGCTCTAGCGCATTTATAGTTATTGCTTCTGTGAACATAGTTGCTAAATAATCCCAACATGTTACGTAAGGCAAATATTGTATAATTGTACAATTTTCCGCAATTTTTTCCATACCTCTGTGTAAATAACCTAATATTGGTTCACAGTCACTAACACTTCACCATCTAGAGTAACAATGAGTCGAAGAACACCATGCATTGATGGGTGGTGAGGTCCTATATTTACTATCATGAGGACTTTTCTTGTAGATGGTACAGTTATAGGTTTTTCCTGATTAATTATTCCATGAATTACTGAAAGCGAAAAGAAGTTCATTCCCACTCTTCTTCTTTTATACTCTTTATTGTTGAATTGTAGACACCTTCAAGATCATTATAGCTCATGTGGCTTAATTGTTTGTCAGAAAAATTATTAAGCCTCAGATAAGCTAGATATCTTTGGGTGTTTCTGTTTTTTAATTCCCTTATTTTCTTAAACTCTTTCACTTTTTCTTCAAGCAGAACTTCCAATTCTTCATCTGTCATTACAACCAAAGTTTCAAATTCATAGCCATGATGCATTAGGCTGATAATTTTAGGATTTTCCCTCTTGGCATCATTATGCATAGTTTGTATGTTCTCATGGTGAACTTCAGTCATGTTCAATTGAGGAGAATCAGCCCCTTCATCTTCTATATCAGATAAGTCAATTAGTGCATCACTCTTGGGCTCATCTACTTTGGGCTCATTATCAAGATTAGTTGGCTTTACAGCTTGTAGGGGCACATCCCGAATAGGGTTCTTTTTCTTTTTCGGCATTGCCTCTTCAGGAAATTTATCACCGTTCCTCTTCCTTTTTCTCACATATTTTATCACATAACATGGCCATCGCTTCTCATCTTTGCTAATTTCATCAATCAAACTCTTATTCATCATCTCACTGGCCCTCTTCACCAACTCATCTTTAACAGTATTGGCATCATAGATTTCAGACACCAACTGACTATCAGAATCTTCAACGTTAGGCTCATCAGTAGCAATGGGTTCAATATTAGGCTTATCAACAGCAACGGGTGTAGTCTGTCAGTGTCACACCCCGAGTCTGTCAGTGTCACACCCCGACTAGGTCAACGCGAAAACGTAATACGGGAATGTAATAGATAACTCTGGTATCAACCACACTATTTATAAAGAAATTAAACAAACTAATTTACGTCATATTACATTGGTTGGTACTAAGTTTACAAACTAGGTGAAAACACATAACCAGTTCTCGTGGATGCTTATTCTTTAATATATACTTGTATCTATCTGCAACGATTCAACTTCACTTTTAGCACCAAGCACGTAAGCAATTCATTCCAACTTTGGCTCACCTGAAAAGCATGTTAAAACGGGTCAACTACGTCTAGTTGATGAGTTTCAAGTTTCAAGAGTACGAACGAAAATCAGTATACTAGTTCATAAAGTTCACAGTATGTATGTATGTATGTATGTATGTGTGTGTATGTTGTTTTTATACAAAGCCACAGGTGAAAACGAAACAAACTAAACATATATGCCCATGCACCCCCGTTGGCATTTAACAACCACTTTGCCCCAAGTATGTACTGTGTCAAACACCACATATCAAAATGTAATAAGTTTAAATGACAATGTGCAACTGGGTTAACATGTTCTGGCATACCCCTCCGGCCCTATCAGTTGGGTTTGTCAAACTGATAGTACTATCCACACGCCACCGGCACGAAGTTAATCACTTGTGTTTGTGGGGACTTTCAAGTGTTAGTACTTAGATAATTCACAACATCACAAGTTTTCAAGTATATACGTATATGTAAACACGCTTTCCACCCGTAGTACTGATTGGTTACACTTATACTATGTATATAGCCGCGACTATAGCTCGTATCCTATAATCGGTATAATATGGTTAACACTAGTACAGTCTGTAAACTAAATCGGGTTGTATAACTAGTCTGGGTATAGCTGTTACGCCCGGAACATGCTAGTTGTCTTAGATTGTGATGTTGTACGCTATGAAATGTTTAAAACCAGATTTGGCTCAGTTGCATCGATTTTCGTGCCTAGCCAAGTTGATCGTTTACGTGTTTCAGAAATAGGTAAGATCACGCAAACTTAAGTAAACATACTATTTGATAAAATCAATTGATTTATAAAAGAAGTTTAAAGTTTCAGTATTTGGATTGATCGCAGGGTTCATTTGCATTTTCATACGGGTTTGATAATACAAAACGCGTACAATCCACCCGAATTGTTCGGAAATCTTGGAAAAAGTTTGTTTTTATCAAATTCCTCCAAAACTTTGATATTTGACCACTTTTGACATTTTGACATACCAGTCAGTTTGTTAAACACAAAACTGCCGGTTTTGTTAAAACATATATATTTTAAATATTTAGTTAATCATAACTATTTATGTAATTCTATATAAATTATGATAATTTTGGTAAAATTAAATTTAAAACCTGTATATTTTATAAAAATATTTTCAGAATTTTTATACTCAGTTATTTATTTATAAAAATTAATTTTCTGTGTTATAATTAACCGATAAATAACCCGTTGATACCAAACGATTCCCGAAAAATCCGATAAATTTTATATGTGGACACAATAAAATAACATAACCCCTATAATATTTCCAGAACCTAACGTTTTGGCCAAAATACCCTTTTGGGCATTTTTCGGCTGTTAAAACCTGATAAAAACACAATTGCACAAACTATACTTATACATCTTCAAATGATCCCAAAGTTTACCAGTGATCTTACCATCACATTGATGAGTTTCAAACCAAATTTCATAATATTTCAAGAAATGTAACTATTTTTCTTAAATAAATGCCAATAAACGGTAATAAATTCGTCAAATATTCTCTGTTTATCAAAACATTACCAAATTTAAGAAGGGACTCACTTATATGATCCCTATTGTTCCTGAAAAGTTTCATAGTCTAATAAAATGTACGTCACAATCGAAACACAAGCAACCCCTAAACGAGTAATACAGTAATTACCTTGTCGGTTTTCGATAGTTTTCGGTGGTTTTATCGACTCTCCGGGTCTCTGGTCACAAATTCGGTGTATCTACATATCATATAACACAAAACCAAGCATAAATCATCCAAGTAACCGGGTAGACTTTTCTTAAAGAGTATTTTACCAAGTAAAATACTCACTGGGTAGACTTCAGTCTTCTTGACTTTGCCCGACAAACCGTTATGAGCAACCTTGTTCTTCAATGGTCCTTTCAACCCTTTGCTAAATAGCTTATTAGCAAAGTGTGCTTGGTAGCACGGTTCCTTACTTGAGTTGAACCTTGCCCGATGATTCTTAAGATATTCCATCAAGACATCAAGCATACTTGGACCATACTTATTAATGAATACCTTGCCCGGACTTCCAATTACTTGGCTTCGTGGGCTTGGTTAGCCAAAAGCTTATTCAGGAGTGAACTTTACTTGGTTATGAAGAACAGACTTGCTTGATAAAGTGAACCTTACCCGGATAAGCATAAACTAGTGAACCATGCCCAGTAATACACTAATTTGCAAACCCTGCCCGGATATCCACTAAAGAAGACTTCAAGAAGATAACCCTGGCCGATAGACAAAATATCGTACCCGGCTAAGTAAAAGCTTGCTCAGAAATCTAAGATGTGCCCGGATCCATACTTAGCGAATTCTTAGGAGGTTGAGAAGATTCCAATCTTCAATCTAGTCAGTTTTTGTCAAATCTTGACTCAACAGTTGAAGAAAGCCTCATAGTAATCCTCGCTCATGTTATCCTTGGGTAGAGGTTCGGGTATTCCAGCCTTATTTGCTTCATGTATATAGCTATCCATCATCTTCTTGAAAGACATCTAATTTGGATGGTTTAGAGTGAGGAGGGAAAGAAAAGGTTACCAGCCTATCTTATCCCTATTTTAAACAAATAATAAAATATTTTTCCTATACTTGGATTGAAGCTTAGGTATTTATCTTGTAATACCTAATTCGCTAAGATCGTCGGCTCTGATACCAATCTGTCACACCCCCATCTTAGGCCTGGGTGTATGACCAACAGTTGGTACCATATTTGTAAATAAATCAGAGTTACGCGTTAAAGCGGAAGTCTTTTTGAAACATGTAGATATAATATTTACATTATAAAAGACGGGATTATCAAATACCCGTTTTAAGTTTATAACAAAAGTATTACTTGTTTAATTACAAACCACCATTTTTATATTTAAGTTTATACAACAATATCCGAGCCAACGGATATCTTGAGCACTTCGTCTCCCCAAGCTCTAACTTTGGTCACCTGTAAAATGTTAAGAAAATACGTCAGCAACGAATGCTGGTGAATATGCTGATGCTAAAATATTTTCTTTTACTTGATTACCCCTCGAGACATAACTTAGGTCCGGCCCATCGTGGCTTAGGAATAATCAAGCAACAAAACAAACACAATTATAAACTCATGTCTTTACACAAAGCACCCCAGCAAACACCGCAGCGTTCGACATTACTTAGGTACCATACGTATACACATGGTCATTACTCCGCGCAGGCGAGCATGACTATAACCAAGTGTGGTTCGATGTGCCCACCGCAGTTTACCACATATGTAAGGATCCAGACAAACGTATACTATAGCCTAAGGGCTAGGTTTATACTCTTGTTTATAAACGAATATAGAGACACGTAGTCCATGCAAACCTTTTCATTTAACACCAGTTTCTAAAGTATGGGGCGTATTCACCTTTTTTATTTGGATTGGCTTCAATACACTGTCCGAGGGTCTTTCCCGTTGCTATCTCGCACCTATAGTACGAGTATAACCATTTGTTAGTCAGATATACAATCCGGCTTAAGACCTTTAGTCTTTTATAATCTTTACCTCGATGAACCTTTAGTTCAAATCTCATTTTCTTTACTTTAAAACCTTTAGTTAAAAAGTATTCTTTTATAAGACAACCTTTAGTTAAATCTTATTTTCTTTTATAACAAAGAATCGTATATATATATAATCACACATATATATATATATATATAGATATACATATCTCTTTCTTTTCTTTTCTTTTCATTGTTCTATATTTCTTTTTATTTTATCAAGGAGTATAACCTCGACTTAAGGTTTATGCCTTTATAATATTTTATTATTATTTTATTTGGGCATTATGCCTACCTTTGTTGACTTATGAAACCCTACAAAATCGAACAGCACTTCAACGCCGCTTTGCCATCTTTTTCATCTTAATCAAACACCTTTCCTTCGATACTTCTTTCTTGGCACGCTTCACGAGGTGATTCGTAGGGACGTCGGGATGGTAACACCTTGGAACGTCGATGGTGTGTGGTACGAACTTCGAGATGGTTTCTAGTGAGAGAGTAAGTATTCTAGAGAGAGATATGAAAGCTGATTTTTGGTGTGACGAATGAAGGGGCTTATGCCCGCTATTTATAGGCAATACAGGGGCCTCATCATGATACGCGATGGCCCTCTAGTTAGCCTGTCGCGTATCGCGACGTAGGCCAAGCCAGTCACCATGTAGGTCTGCCACGTGGAGGGACACGTGGCGAACGTTGTGCCACGTGGCACACCACGCGCCTCGCTGTCAGACAACCCATCGCGATACGCGATGGGTTTCCCTTCTGATCCATTGCGTATCGCAATTGGTCAGGAAACCAGAATTTTTATTTTAGTCCTTGAAGTTTACATTTTGACAATTTTGATCCCTTGACTTTGGAAACTTAGTATTTTAAACTCGAAATTTTCACAATGTTACATCCTCCTAACATTGAAATAAATCTCGTCCTCGAGATTGATTCTTTAGAATAAGTGGGGGTATTTCTTCTTCATTTCAGATTCGAGTTCCCAAGTATATTCGGGGCCTCTTCGTGAGTCCCACTTTACTTTCACGATTTTTAATGTTCGTCTTTTCAATTTATTTGTCTTTGTTTCTTCAATTTGAATTGGTCGCTCTACAAATTTTAAATTTTTATTTATTTCTACATCTTTAAATGGCATAGCTAAAGATTCATCGGCTAAGCACTTTCGCAGATTTAAGATGTGTAATACATCGTGTATCCCTCGCATTTCCTCTGGTAGTCGCAAGCGGTATGCAATACTACCAACTCGTTCAAGTACCTCGAAGGGTCCAACGAATCAAGGACTTAGTTTTCCTTTCATTCCGAAGTGAACTACGCCTTCCATGGTGATACTTTCAAAAGAACTTGGTCACCAACATTGAATTCTAATGGCTTATGACGGACATCGGCGTAACTCTTTGGGCGATCTCGTGCCGTCTTAAGTCGTTCACGGATTTGTGGAACTTTGTCGGTGGTTTCTTGGACTATATCGGGTCCAGATAGTTGATTATCTCCGGTTTCAGACCATCACGCGGGCGTTCTATATTTACGACCATATAATACCTCGAATGGTACGGCTTGAATACTCGTGTGATAACTATTGTTGTACGAGAATTCCATTAGGGGTAAATGGTCATCCCAACTTCCACCTAAGTTAATCACACAAGCGCGGAGCATATCTTCCAACGTTTGAATTGTCTTTTCGCTTTGCCCATGAGTTTGTGGATGATAGGAGGTGCTAAGTTTTAGCTTTGTGCCTAACGCTTTTTGGAAGCTTTTCCAAAAGTGAGACGTAAAACGACTGTCTCGATCAGAAATTATAGACAACGGTATTCCATGCAAAGCAACGATGTTGTTCACGTAAATACGCGCTAATTTATCCATTGAGTATGATTCATTGATGGGTATGAAGTGTGCGGATTTTGTTAGTCTATCCACAATAACCCAAATAGCATTATGTTGTCGTGCCATCTTCGGGAGTTTAGTGATGAAATCCATGGTTATTAACTCCCATTTCCAGACAGGAAGTTAAGGTTGTTGAAGCAATCCCGATGGCTTTTGGTGTTCAGCCTTAACTTTCAAACATGTTAAACATTTCGCCACATGCGAAGCGATGTCCTTTTTCATGCCATTCCACCAGTAGTTTGGTTTGAGATTTTGGTACATTTTATCACTACCGGGGTGCATCATGTACTTGTACTTCTGAGCTTCATTCGTTATTTTCTCACGCAAGTCCCCAACGATTGATACCCAAAATCCGGTTTCCCATTCTAAGGATACCATCGTCACACTTAACTAATGAGTCAATGGTGCTGTTACGTTTTTCTTTGAAGATCTTTTTACGTTGATCGCTTGGAGTTGAGTGGATTTGATTTGTTCAATGAGATCGATTTGGATTTCTAACCTTAATGCTCGGACTCTTCTTGGCTTTTCATGATCCTTACGACTCAAGGAGTCGGCCATTACGTTGGCCTTACCTTCATGATAGACAATTTCGCAGTCGTGGTCATTTAGAGTTTCCATCCAGCGTCGTTGACGCATGTTAAGCTCTTTTTGTTCGAAGATGAGTTTTAAGCTCTTATGATCAGTATACACGATAAACCTTACTCCATAGAGATAGTGCCTCCATATCTTTAATGCAAAGATTATGGCGCCTAACTCTAGATCATGAGTTGTGTCGTTCTTTTCGTGAACTTTGATTTGTCGAGAGGCGTAAGCAATCACCTTCTTTTGTTGCATCAGTACGCATCCTAACCCAGAACGAGACGCGTCACTAAAGACAACGAAGTCTTCGGTACCTTCTGGCAAGGCCAGTATTGGTGCTTGGGTGAGTTTTTGTTTAAGTATATCGAATGCCTTTTGTTGTTTAGTTCCCCATTCATACTTGATGTTTTTACGAGTCAAAGAAGTTATACGAGAAAAGTTTTCGATGAACCTACGATAATAGCCGGCGAAACTTAAGAAACTTCGTATCTCAGTTGGCGACTTTGGAATCTCCAACTTAGAGATAGCTTCAATCTTAGCGGGGTCTACTTGAATACCATTGACATTGATGATGTGACCAAGAAATTGGACTTCGTGCAACCAGAACTCGCATTTCGAGAACTTGGCGTACAACTTCTCGGTTCTAAGTATTTCTAGCAAGGTTCGGAGATGGTTTTCATGATCCTCCTTAGACTTAGAATATATACGTATGTCGTCGATGAATGCGATAACAAATTTATCTAAGTAAAGATTGCAAATTCGATTCATCATATCCATGAACACAGCTGGCGCATTAGTAAGTCCAAATTGCATAATGGTGAACTCCTAATGGCCATACCTTATTCGTAATGCGGTTTTCGGAATATCCTCGGATTGGACTTTGAGTTGATGGTAACCAGAACAAAGATCAATTTTAGAAAAGAAGCTTGCGCCTTGGAGTTGGTCAAAGAGATCATCGATAAGAGGGAGTGGATAACGATTCTTGATTGTTACTTTGTTTAACGCTCGATAATCAATGCACGTCACATCCCGACTTAGGGCCTACGCGTGTTACCAATAGTTGGTACCTGTTTTGTAAATATATCAGAGTTTTAGCGAAAGTCTTTAATTTATAATAAAATATTAATATATTTTTGAAACGATAATTTAATTGTAAAACCTTCATTTATAATAATAGTAATATTTATTTGGAAAGCTTCTCGGGTAATAAATACCCGCATGTTTAATCTATAAACCTCATTTATTTTTTATAAATCATATTGATTGAAATATTTTAATTTAAAACTGAACCATCTCTAACTTGCGAGCGTGTATCTCCTTGAATGACTCTAATCCTTGCTACATGTACTAACTTTTATTTCCTGTAACATGGGGGGGGAATATCTTTACTTGACAAGATAGTTTTATGGAACATACTCAGCAGAAACGTCAATTATTTCTGGGGTTTGTTCCACTTGCCATACACAAAAAATTTTGGTTCTCCGGGAGTTGACACCCATTGGAGAACTTTTATTATGATCTCTAGTCTTCGGCCACGTAGCCTTGATTGATAGACTAGATTAATTATGTTTGGATCCAAACACATGTGTACTCAGTCTGAGTTTTCTTTTATTTTCTATCTTGTATTTTAATAGGGAACACGTAATCCCATAAATCTTTATTTGAGTGTCTTTTGTTGGGACTTATATTTTAGACCGACGCATCGAATTAATCTTTGGGTGAAAAATATATTATTTTGGTCTCAACCAAGGGTGGATGGCTTGAAGACCAAGTCATGCTAGGCTAGTATAAATAGATGTTTTTATTCATTTGTCTAGTATGAGTGACTGTATTGTGTATATGTGAGATTTAGGGTTTTATCCCTTGAGAGAGTCTCTGCCTCCAGGATGAGCTCTCCTGGTGGCGGCTGAGATATTTCTTAATTGATTGTATGTATGAATGTATGTATGAGTGTTTCATCTTAATGAGAATCATTCGGCTAATATTTCATACTACCGTTTCTATCTTGTTTGTGTTTTGATTACAATTGTTCATCCTACTTTATTGTTGATTGGTAATCAAATCAGGCACTCTCCCAATACACCTCATCCGTCCAACTAACATCATTCAAGAGTGAATACGAGTTATATTCGATCCTAACCCTAGATCCGAGCTCCACACCGTTGATTAGTATTGACTATTATTCACGCTTCCGCACCGGGGCTCGGACATGTCAATTGGTATCAGAGCCTGGGTTACCGAATTGTTCAGACTAACCGCTGAACAGATTCATTTCGCTTTTGAATCCACCATGGACGTTAAATGATGAAGTTCGTTGAAATTATTTTTTTGGGGGTTTTGAAATTATTTGATGATTCGGAGAAAAGTATATGGATTGATGTTTGGGTTGATGACTCGTTTGGAGATCCAACATCAATTTCATGTTTATTTGGTCCAAATGGTCCAGATCTGATGTAACAGTGTTATTTGGCTCGTTTTGGGGCAACACTGTTCATCTGATTATTTCTAGATCTGAAAAGGTTGATTATGATATGAAGATAGGTTTCTTTGATTTCGAGATGACTTGGATGGTGCTACAATGATTTATTTCAGATGCCGAAACTTGATTTTGGATTTGAAAAATTAGGGTTTTGTATCCTCGTGCTGCAAAAACAGTAGATGTTTGTTGAAAAATATTGCCGATGGTACAAACTGATAAGGAGAATGTACAAGTCAAGAATGAACAGGTACTAAAGGCAATTTCATCATTGTTTGTTGCAGCAGATGCAAAGTGAATATTCGAGCAGGTTCTGCAAGGGCAAATCAGTGACTGATGACGCAGAAATGAAGTTTTGATGTCTCGAGCGCACTATGGAAAAATAAGATTGGACTCGAGTATGGAAAATGACTGAGTGTTGCTTCGAGCAAAGGAGGTGTTTTGCCCAAGCACATCTTTGTTTTGCTCGAGCATAGGTTATTTCAAGCACATCTTATATCGAGCACATCAAATTCGAGCACACTTTGTGAAACACAGAGCATATCCTTTGTCTTCTCAAGAAAACTATCTTCTTTAAGTCTCGAGCACACTTTGTTATTTATTCGAGCAGACTCTTTATCGAGCATACTTTGTTTTGCCATGAACAATTATGTTTGTGAAGAGAAAACTCAAGTTTGTATCGAGCACACCCTTGCTCCCGAGCACACTTTTGCTCCCGAGCACGCTTGGTGTTAGGTGAAAAATTGAAAAATCACAAGTGTTTTGCTTTCCGAGTACACTTTGCTTCCGAGTACACTTTGCTTCCGAGTACACTTCGCTTCCGAGTACACTTTGCTTCCGAGTACACTTCGCTTCCGAGTACACTTCGCTTCCGAGTACACTTTGTTTCCGAGCACACTTTGTTTTCCGAGTACACTTTGTGCTAGGAAAGTGCTTCCGAGTATGCTTTGTGCTTGAAAATGAATCAGAGTATGCTTTGTGCTTGGAAATGAAACCAAGCATACTTTGTGCCAGGAAGGTGCTCCAAAGCACATTGTGTGCTAGGAAACAGAGTTTGTGAAACATTTCAAAGTTTTGAAGAAACTTTTGAGATTTTTGGTGCCATTGACCGTTTGACCAAGCTGTTCTCTACGGAAGATATATACCAGGGGTATTTTGGTAATTTTTCTCCAATCATCAACAAGCTTATGGAATTCAAACCTCATTCAATTTCACGACTTCATCAAAAGCTTTACAAGAACAAGTGTTGACCAAGCTTAAGGATTTAATCACTTTTAGTGTCAACCAACTTTTGAATATGTTCATTTGAGATTTTTACAATCTTGATGAGGATGATCAAGATTGTTTCACCCACACTTGATTTGAAGACACATTTATTAAAGACAATTGCAACGAAATTGGGGGAGTAAAAATCTTTGAATTTCATTGCAAATGGCTAGCTTCAAATCAAGTAAAAGACTCAAGTTAAGGAAAAGTTGATCAAGATCAATAATCCAAGGTTTTTCAAAGACGTTTCATCATTTGTAAGTTTTCAGATTTCCTAGTACGGATGAGAAGATGGAGTCATCACGAGCAACAATGTTGAAAGGATGATCAGTAGAATCTAACCTCCTATGAAATAGTCACTTGAACAGTCAAGAACGGGTTATGGTTGACTTGAATGCTATCTTAATTCAGGGAATGGTTTGAAGATGATTTACATGGGAAGAAACAGTTTTGAAGAATTGAAGATTATTTTATGATCACAATGAGTTTATTTCTTTTCGTGATAACCTTGTTACTTGAAGTTGATCTTTGAAGTTCAACGCCTCGTTCATATGCCCATACAACTATATCCAAAAGTGATATAAGAGTGATGATTCGAAATGAACAACGGGAGAAGCTTAACGTGAGGGGGAGAATTTCCATGAAAGACAACGAGTTATGAGGTGATCATAGAAGAAATTCGATGGCATTGGTCTAAGGGGGAGATTGTTGGGACTTATATTTTAGACCGACGCATCGAATTAATCTTTGGGTGAAAATATATTATTTTGGTCTCAACCAAGGGTGGATGGCTTGAAGACCAAGTCATGCTAGGCTAGTATAAATAGATGTTTTTATTCATTTGTCTAGTATGAGTGACTGTATTGTGTATATGTGAGATTTAGGGTTTTATCCCTTTGAGAGAGTCTCGGCCTTCAGGATGAGCTCTCCTGGTGGAGGCTGAGATATTTCTTAATTGATTGTATGCATGAATGTATGTATGAGTGTTTCATCTTAATGAGAATCATTCGGCTAATATTTCATACTACCGTTTCTATCTTGTTTGTGTTTTGATTACAATTGTTCATCCTACTTTATTGTTGATTGTTAATCAAATCAGGCTCTCTCCCAATACACCTCATCCGTCCAACTAAGATCATTCAAGAGTGAATACGAGTTAGATACTATCCTAACCCTAGATCCGAGCTCCACACCGTTGATTAGTATTGACTATTATTCACGCTTCCGCACCGGGGCTCGGACATGTCAATTGGTCTTGTCGGTCCCCTCGATTTCAACAGGATCTTAATTAATCATGTCATAACTCACACAGATTAACGTGTTGACAAGAGAGTTAATGACGGGTTGCTATATTTAGAAAGATATCCGTTTGTTAAAGGCGGAATCAATAACAAACATACGGTTGCAATGAATAATCAAAGGTAGAAAGCACACTTAAGATTCACTCAAAAGATTTCCATTTATATAATATTAACCATACAAAAGGATAATCGATTTAGGGTTTTCTAGGAATCCTAATACAGCCGTCACACAATATTCTCTCAATAAATGTGTCTGTCTTATCCGTATTGTGCCCCTTTTTGCCCCCTTTGGCGGCGTGCCCTAAACATTCTATTTATAGGCCTGCCAACCTAGGACATCTGTCATTCCTTCTAGAAACCCTAAATACAGTCATACATATTCAAATTACATATTCAAAATAAACTAAGTGTAAAACAAGTCTTCCGGGTAGGCTTTGCACCAATCTTGTCTTTCCGAGTATGCTTGGCCATCCTTCATAACTTGGTAACATAGAAGTGTGCTCGGGATCAGTTTCCGGGTAGACTTTACTTAAAGAGTATTTCACTAAGTAAAATACTCACCAAGTAGACTTCAGTCTTCTTGACTTTTCCAGACTTTGCCCGACAACTTGTTACGAGCAACCTTGTTCTTCAATGATCCATTTCAGCTCTTTGCTATAAAATAACTTATTAGCAAAGTGTACTCGGGAGTACTGTTCCTTGCTTGAGCTGAACCTTGCCCGATATTACTTAGAGATATTCCTTTAGATTATCAAGCATACTTGGATCATACTTATTAATGAATACCTTGCTCGGTCTTCCAATCACTTGGCTTCTTGGACTTGGTGAACCAAACATTATTCGGAAGAGTAGTATACTTGGCTCTGAAGAACAGACTTGCTTGATAAAGTGAACCTTGCCCGGATTTACATAAACTAGTGTACCTTACTCGGCAATGCACTAATTTGTAAACCCTGCTCGGATATCCACTTAAGAAGACTACTTGAAGTAAACCTTGCCCGGTAGGCAAAATATCGTACCCGGCTAAGTAAAAGCTTGCTCGGATGTCTAAGGTGTGCTCGGATCCATTACTTAGCGAATTCAGAGGAGGTTGAGAAGATTCCAATCTTCCATGTACTTCATTTAGGTCAAATCTTTGACTCAGCAATCTCCCCCTTAGGTCAATTTCTTGACCCAACAATCTCCCCCTAGATTGGAACACCTCAGCTGACCCAAAACATTTCTGTGGTTACTTACACTTAGCAAAAATACACATCAAATTAACAATCAAAATTACATATTCAGAGAGTTGTCCGAAGACATTACAAAATAAATCCTATTCTATTAATCTTATCTTCTTCTTGCATCATGAACGGCTTGTCTTCTGTTGATTAGCTCTGAAGCAGCTTTCATCTTGAAGATATTAAGGGCTTGGTAATGAATGTGACGTTCTGGTAAGGCCAAGTCCCTTATATCCATGAGATTTTCACTGTGCAGATATGTCAAATCTTCGTCTTCCTTGATAATCCCCAATATCTTTCCATCTGAGTTTCTCAATAAGAAGTGATCGGTATTCTTTTTTGTATTCAATCTCAGCAATTATGCCATTCTTCTGTACTGTGTAGTTGGGGCGTCTCATCCTTCTTCTCATACTTATGGCAAACCTGTTGACTTTTTCAGTAAATTCTTCATAGAGTTTTGAAAGTCTTTCTCTCTTCTGGTTAAGTGTTTCATGAGGCTCAGGCATATTTACCCTTTCTGTTCTTCTTCAGATCTTCCTTTACTTGCACTGCCCATTTCTTGGCAGCCATTGAAGCAATGGACTCACCAATCTCTTCTTCAATCATGACATCAGTATTCAAGTTGGCTGGTTCAGCAGTTTCATTTGATTGACTTTGGGGTTGAAACATGCTAACCACCATAGCTAAGGAATTATCAACTTCCTCAGCTCTATTCATCTTAATCAACTCCTCTATCACCTCTTGATCAGCCACATCATCAAGTATTTCTTTTGCTATGTTGGCTTCATTGATCAAGATCTCCTGCTCTGCCATTTCTTCATGAGTTAAGGATTGGGCTATTTTCTCCCTTTCCATTGACTCTTTGATAATTCTTTCTTGTTCTTTTAAGGCAGCAGCAGCAACATCTCTGAATAAAACATCATTTTCAGGATATGCCTTAAGAGGCTCTTCTTCTGTAACTTTGGCCTTTCCCTTTTCCATCCTCTTCTTTAAGTCTTCTTCACTATTAAGAGGAAAGTCATCAATTTCCTTTTCAAGTGCTTCCAGTTCTGAATCATGCTCTACCCTCTTGGAACTTTCTTCTTGGTCAGTTTCTGGTTCAGTGTATATAAGTTCCTCAGTAGCAGCATTTTCATCAATGAATTCTTCAGTTTGTGGATCAGTGACATCAGTAAGTACATCAGTAGCTAAGGAATTAGTATCTTCCTTAGTTCTCCTCTCCTCACTGATCTCCTCTCCATCTCCATACACATTCATAATCATATTCAATGCATTCACATTCTCACCTTCTACACCTGAGACAGTTGGCATAGAATCATTCTCCCCCTTATTTGGGGCAGCTGAGGTCTTCTCAACCTTCTGCTCCAGGGCTTGAATTTTCAAGTTTGCCTGCACTAACTTCTCTAACAGGATCACATTCTGCTGTGTTACTTCCTCATTCCTTCTTCTCAACTAAGCATTTTCTTTCATTAGGGTCAGAAGGTTAGTTTCAGTGTGTGGTGATGTAGGTGGTGTTGTGAAGAATTGTTCATAATCAGGTTGTTCTGTGGTGTGAGTTTGGAAGGTTGATGGTTGTGGTTATTGTATATGAGGTGGGCTAGAAACATCTTCTAATCATCCCTTCTGTCACATGTATTTCCTGACCAGCAACGGATGCTTCAATTCTTTTCCCATTGATGTCTTCTACAAGTTCTGCTGATCTCCAGAAATCAAGTGAGTGATTTCTATAGATGACAGGATTTTCAGTAAGAGCAAAGTTGACATTTGATCGAGCCATCCATCTGATCATTGGTGCCACAAGCTCATTGTCAGGTGTGACTTGCAGAAGTGCACACATATTATGTTTCTTTTCAAAGAAATACTTTGGCTGTTCTTCTTCTGCCATATCTGAAACACATAAACAAACATATTAAAAGTGAAATTAGTCATAAAGTTCATTACTTTAGATAATTTCAAGTTATAAAAATGAAGAAGAAAAAAAGAAATCTTCATGAACCTGTTTTTCGACAAATTAATAACCTAAACACATAAACAGAGTATTAGTAATCAGATACATAATCAAAGCCCATTATTGTATAATTTTGATCAGAAAACACATTATTAATGCTTACCGAGTCGGAATTAGAGGGCTGATAAAAATTAGGGTTTGGATTAAAGTTGACTGCGATAAGTCGGTTAGGTTTCTTTGCGAGTAAGCAGTTGCAGTGGAAGGAGAGAGAGAGGGAAAAGTAATGTTGAAAAATTTGCCTAACTCCCTCTTATATACCTTTTGAAAGTGAGTTTTAAATGCTTTTTGTCATTTTGTGAATTATTAGCTGTCAACCAGTAACATTAACCACTTGATATATTAAAAACATTTAATTTCATTTAAGTTCATAAGACCTTACTCGAAAGAGTAATATATCCAAAGTCTACTCGGTATACTTCCACTTACAAACCTTACCCGGTCAAACTTTGCTTGAAAATTTTCATTTTTGAATATACAAAGTTTGCCCGAATTCGTCTAGTTATAAACCTTGCTCGATCAATACTTAAATTAATTTAAAGTTAAGACATAATGAAGAAAGCTTACCCAAAATACTAGATTTCTTGAGAAATTAATCACAAGGCAAATAATCAAGTATAATCATCAAATAAACATCCTTACTAGGAATCAATTAAGATCCCCACATAGATTTCTCAATTTCAAATTAAAACTTATCTAGCATAAACCCTAATAAGAATCATAATCAATTTTATCATACTAACAAACATATTCAATCAAGCATACTTGAAAAACATAGTGTGCCCGAGCAACCATTCAAGAGAATAGTGTGCCCGAACACCTTTTTAATGCAAAGTATACCCGAATAACCTTCATATAGTACAAAGTGTGCCCGGAAAAGGATTTCCAGCAGACAGTGTACTCGGAAAGTTAAGTTTTGAAATTTACCAAGTATATTTAGGGAACAAAAGTGTACCCGAAATATAAAGTGTGCCCGGAAAACAAAGTTTGCCCGAAAACACTTGTAATTTCAAAGAAATCATAAACACACATATCACAGAGCATGCTTGGAATGAAATTAAAACACATAGACATTTAAGTGTGCTATAGTATAAAAATTTCATAGAGCTTGCCCGAAAATCCTATGTTAGCACTAAGCTTGCTAGGATAAACACATTCAATCATCAGGTATGCCCTTACCCGAGGGATTTCAATCTTGTCAAACCATACTCGAAAAATGACAAACTTAAATAGTAATATCTAAGCATGCCCGGAAAGATTAACAAACCTTTCCTAACAACATATTCACACAAATCACAAAGCTTACTTGATGTACTTGACTAAGTTCATAAAGTTTGCTTGGAATCACAATCAGCATATAACATGCATAGCTTGCCCGAAACAAGAATTTCTTGTTAAAAGCTAGCTATAACAACACATAATCATCTCAAGACTTCAAGCTTGCTCAGGAAATGAGTACAACAGTGTACTCTACCCGGAAAGTGTAAACACTTCAAAGCATGCCCGAAAATTATAAAGTTAGTAAAAAATGACTAAGCTTACTCGGAAAGTTTGAAAAATATCAAACCTTACCCGAAACAACATATTCACACATAATCAACTGTTTTGTACCCGGAAAGGTTGTAAATCATTAAACCTTACCCGAAAATACATATTCAAACAGTTTGTGCCCGTGAAGGTTATAAGGGATCTAACCTTACCCGAACTTACATATTCAACCTATTTTAGGCAAAATGCAACACTTTTTGACTTAAACCACTTTGTCAAAATATATTTTCATTTCAGATCATAGTTTAAGAGCAAATGGTGCATTTAGAGATCAAATTTCAGTTATATTTCTCTTCAAAACAGTTTCTTCCATTTACTGAAAAGATCTCAAGAATGGGATCATATTGACTAAGTAGCTATCTCAATACTTCACTCTCAGCATTATTATGACAACATAGATAGGTTAACAGCAGGTATAAACTTAGCATGAATTTCATCTCTTTGGTGATATGATTTAGGTTCATTTAAAGCATAATGCATTAATGGTCAACACTGTGCTATGATACCTCATATCTCTTCTCAAAGCTTATTTGGCTTTCCCCAGATCACCCCAATTTGACTCCAACCTCCTGTATTTGGTCAAAAATAGTTTTTGTATGACAGAACTTATTGTATTTTTGTATTTTTAGATTCAAACATATATAGAGGTTGAACGTTGGACTTACAGTTAGCAACATGCCTTTCATTCAAGATGAGACAGAATTTGCCAACATCTTTGTAGTTCTTGTTGTAACCCTCTTGTTTGATAAAATATTTAAAACACTTATCAACTTTTGGTTGATTTATTCATTCTTCACCTTGTTTTTGATATTTTCTCAACTTTTCTTAAAGTATGTTCCTTGTCATATTTAAAGATGTTTCATTTTTGGTTGACCAAATAACAACAGGCTCGTGTATGATTGGGTAATCACTTTTCTGCCTTTCATTCGGAGAGATTTTTTATCTTGAGACATGCAAAGATAACTATGCATCTCCACATAAAGATTAGCATATTCATTATGTTTATATCACCTTAGATTTTACATCATCATGGGAAAGCAACCATACATGTTAATGACTATACTAAGGTCTTTTTAGCCTATTAATTCCATATAATCAGCTAAGTAGTCAATGTACTATCATTTCCCAGATCACAGTTTAATATTCAAACACCCCAATATCTCTTCATTGTCAGGTTAATGGCTATCATTTTTGACCAAAAGTGGTCAGCAGGACCAAACATACATGTGAATATATGTCCTTTCAAAGTCAAAGCTATTGACATAGTTTTAAGTGAAGGAATAAGAAACAAGTCATAATTGCCCCAAATGCATTCAGTTTTCAGGTCAATGGCTATCCTTTGAAACTATAGAGATTTAAGGACCAAACATACACAAGTGCATGTCCTTCCAACTGGGCAAATGACATAGTTTTCAGCAAAAACAACTACTTGAGACTTCTCTTTAAAAATCCTTATTTTAAGCTTCTTTAAAGCTTGAACTGAATAATTTTATCATATCTCAACACCATTAATCAACTTGCTCATGTTTTGACCAAAATAAAGTATTTATGCAAAATTCATTATAAAATTCATTGAATCACTTAATTTTGACATAAAACACATTTTGACATAAACAGTTGCATCACACAATCAAATCTTAATCATTCTTAACATCATCAAGAAAACAGATTGTACTAACATTCAGTGTCTATCCTATCTTAACAACATCAGAAGATCAGATAAAGAACATATTCAAGTAACCATAAACATGTGATTACTCATGACATCAGACAAGCATTCAATTTCACCCAAATAGATTAAACTACTTATCATAACATCAGATCAGTTAACTTAATAGTCAATAATTATCATCAATTTCAAACAAATTGCATAGATAGTTACTTAAGCACCTATCAGTTAACTTCAAATCAGTGACATATTCAAAACATATTCAATCATTATTCAGTTGAAACATATTCAAAAACATATTCAATCAACATTCATTTAAAACATATTCAAAACATATTCAATCAAAATTCAGTTGAAACATATTTAAAAACATATTCAATCAACATTCATAAGGTGTAACCTCTGTCAAAATAATCAGTTAGCACAGAGAGACACACAACCAGGCACACATCCTTAATCAGATTTCATCAGAGTTGATCATTCCCAGGGCTTTCAGAAGAAAGTGGAATCTGGTTCTATCAAGTGGTTTGGTGAATAGGTCAGCCAAATTGTCACTTGTATCAACCCTTTGCATTTCAATCAAACCTTTTTCACTGCACTCTCTGATGAAATAATGTCTGATTTCAATGTGCTTAGTTTTGGAATGTTGAACTGGATTTTTAACAGTAAAATATGCAGCATTATTGTCAATAAGAATAGGGGTGTTCAAGAAATTCAAACCATAGTCCAGCATCTGATTTTGAATCCATAGAACTTGTGCACAGCAGGCAGATGCAGCAACATATTCAGCTTATGCAGTAGAGATTGAAACTCTAGTATGTTTTTTACGTTGCCATGACACTAGCCTTTCACCCAAAAATTGACATCCTCCTGAGGTTGACTTTCTGCTCATGTTGCAGCCATCATAGTCACTGTCTGTATATGCAATCAGATCAAAAGCTTGGTTCTTTGGATACCAAATCCCTAAGTCTGGTCTTCCCTTCAAATATCTGAATATTCTTTTAACATCATTCATGTGGGAGGCTTTTGGATATGATTGGAATCTTGCACACACACATACAGCAAACATGATATCTGGTCTTGTTGCAGTCAGATACATCAGAGATCCAATTTTGGCTCTATATTCATGTTCATCTATAGGTTCCCCCTTTTCATCTGCAATCATCTTTTCTTTGGTGTCCATTGGAGTTGAAGCAGTCTTGTACTCATGACAGTTGAACTTGTTCAAGATGTCCTGCACATATTTGCTTTGATGAATGAAAATCCCCTCAGCTTTCTGTTGAACTTGCAATCTTAGGAAAGTTCATTTCTCCCATAGAACTCATGCTATATTTGGACTTCATTACCCCTTCAAACTCCATACACATTTGTTCATTTGTAGAACCAAAGATGATGTCATCCACATACACTTGTACTAGAAGCAAGTCTGATCCCTTTCTTTTGTAGAAGAGTGTCTTGTCAATGGCTCCTCTTTTGAAACCATTTTCAAGAAGATGATTTGACAGCTCATCATACCATGCTCTAGGAGCCTGATGCAATCCATAAAGGGCTTTGTTTAACTTATACACCCTGTTTGGATGCATTGGATCCTCAAAACCTGGAGGTTGAGCAACATACACCTCTTCATCAATCTTTCCATTTAGAAATGCAGACTTAACATCAAGCTGGAACACTTTAATGTTCTTTGAGGCAGCATATGCAAGAAAAATCCTGATAGCTTCAAGTCTGGCAAGTGGTGCAAAAACTTCCTCAAAGTCTATTCCTTCTTCTTGAAGACATCCCAATGCTACAAGTCTAGGTTTATTCTTAATCACTAAACCCCTTTCATCCCTTTTGTTTCTAAAAACCCATTTGGTTCCAATTGCATATCTGTCAAATGGCTTATCAACAAGATCCCACACATGCAGGTCTCTAAATTGTGCCAATTCCTCTTGCATTGCTTCCACCCAACTATTATCTTTTAATGCTTGTGCTATGTTCTTTGGTTCTATTTGGGATATAAAACAAGAGTAAAGACAAATGTTTGCAATTTCGGAATGACTTCTTGTAACTCTTTCATGCAAATCACCAATACTGTTTTCAGAAGGATGATTCTTTTCCACATAAGGAGTTTGAACAATCATATCTGTAGACACAGTTGTGTCAAGATTTGACTCATTGAGTTCTGGTTCTTCAATGATCAAATCAGTCTCTGCATCATGAAATTCTGGTGCTTCATCATTATGTTGTCCTGGAGTAGATGCACCATTGTTTCCAATATTTAATCTTTGAAATAGATCTTGAAATCTTGCTGTAGATGCAGCTTCTTCTTCACTTGCTTGGTTGCTTGTGTCACCCAAATTCTGAACTTGATCATTTTGTGTATCTTGATTGTCTTGATTGTTCTCAGTATGATTATGTTCAACATTGTGATTGTTTTCTTGATTAGGTTCACCAATATCACATGAGGAGTTCTTCACAAAAGTATATTCCTTTTCCTTTTCAGCAACCTTCTTCCATAATTCTTCCAAGTCCAATGACTTCTTCTTTTTCTCTTCAATTTCACTGGTCTTGTAGAAAGATTCATCAAAGTCTTCAGGATAAATCTTGAAAGACCTTATTAACTTCTCATGATCAAACAGCCATGCTGCACCATTAATGTATTGAATTGATTCTCATTAAAGATGATGTCAGATGATTCTATAACACTCAAGTGATCTTTCACATAAACTCTGTAGGCTTTTGAGTGTGTAGAATATCCCACAAAGAAGCAATCCAGGGACTTTGTTTGAAACTTGTGCAAATAGTCTCTTGTGTTCAGTAGGAAACATTTGCATCCAAAGGGCTTGAAAAACTTAATGTAAGGCTTTCTGTTGTGAAATATTTCATATGGAGTTTTGTTAAGCCTTTTGTTGACAAGTACCCTGTTCTGAACATAGAAGGCTGTATTTATAGCTTCAGCCCAAAAAGTGACAGGCGGATTAGCATCTGCTAACATGGTTCTTGCAGCTTCAATAAGTGTTCTGTTTCTTCTTTCTGCTACACCATTTTGTTCATGAGTTCTAGGAGCTGAGAATTGTTGTTGTATTCCTTTTGCTTCACAGAATTCTTGCATAACTCCATTCTTGAACTCAGTGCCATTGTCACTTCTCATCATCTTGACTGTCTTATTCAACTTGTTCTCAATCATTGTTACACAACCTTTAATCAACTCTGCAGTCTCATCCTTGGTACTTAGGAAATAAACCCAAGTGTATCTTGAATAGTCATCAATAATCACCAGACAATATCTTTTCTTCCCAATACTTGGTACACTCACGGGACCAAAGAGATCCATGTGAAGTAATTCAAGTACTTGATCAATTGAGTTGATGAGCTTTGGCTTATGAGTAGATTTGTGTTGTTTTCCCTTTTGACATGAATCACAATGATCTTCCAACTTGAATTCTCTTGTAGGTAAACCTATGACATGCTCACCTTTGACAATTCTATTCATGTTCTTCAAGTTCACATGACACAGTTTCCTATGCCACAATTTTGACTCATTTTCAGTGGCTTTGGAAACAAAACATGCACCTCCTCTTGAAATAGCTTCTTTTATATTCAATTCATACAAGTTACCATTTCTTGGTGCCATCATCATAATCATTTCAGGTGGAATTAAAAACTCAGGTTTTAAAATGAAACAATGTGAATCATCAAAACTGACTTTGTAACCCTTATCACACATTTGTGATATACTTAGCAGATTGTACTGAAGACCTTCAACATGAAATACATTATCAAATGAGACTTTCCCATTTGTTAAGATTCCTTTTCCAACAATCTTTCCACCATTCTCATCACTCCCAAAAGCTACTGGACCTTCATACTTTTCTTCATAATTGACAAGAGATCTCTTGTCACAAGTCATGTGCCTAGAACAACCACTATCCATATACCATATGTCATTTAGAGGAGTGGACTGTTCCTGCACATACAAAGAAAATTTTATTAGTTGAGTGATGAAGTGCAAGCCTTATCAACTTGCAACTCATCAGATTCAGTTTCAGACACAGCTTGGGAAGTGAGTGTTGTTGGTTTAGGATCTTCATGAGTCAATTCTAAGTTGTCTGAATGATCAGTTTCATAACCACACTCTCTTGGAGTTTTAACAAGTGAGGTTGGACACTGGTATTCAGCTGAGTCAGTGGCATACTCCTTTATCACATAGTCCTTCTTCTCAGAGTAGTCTCTCACATTAGCAAATTGCTTAACCTTACTCTCAGTCTTAGGTTTCCAAAGGAAACCATGTGGTTCATATCCATGTCTTAATAGAAACTTCTCATCACCAGTGAGTTCTGTTGGTTTATTTCTAGAATGTGCCTCTTTTCTTCTTGTCTTCTCACTGCTTGATGATCCTTGAGAACCATCAGATTTGACTGATTGAGTATCTTGTTTGATTCTCAAAGACTGATAGTTCTTTTTGGTCAATTTCTCATGCTTCTTAGGAGATTTACTTCTTCTTGCTAGTTCAGCCATTTTCTTCTCAATCCTTGTCTCTTTTTCAGATTTCTTTCTTCTCTGTTCATGGTTTCATTTCCACACACCTTTCCTTTTCCCAGATATTCATCATACTTCTGTTTATACAGGACAAAGTCTTGTCCATACTTTGTTCCATCTGGTACATGAAATGGTTTGAATTTGAATCTTTCATTACATGAATCTGTGTGGTGACCATATTCATCACACCTTTCGCACCAAACCTTGCCCTTGAATACTTCATGTTCTTTTGGTTTCTTGTATCTTTCACTTGGCTTAGGTGTCTTGACTCCTAGAGTCTTCTGATTCTTTAAACCATCAAAATCAATTGAAAAAGGAACAAATTCCTCAATCTTGATGTCTTGTCTTTCAAGTTTGCTTTTGACAAAGACAATTTTCTCCATAATCATAGGTTCTTCATCACTGCTTTCTCTAACCCTTGACTGTCTTTTCTCATACTCTTCCATAGTTTCCACTTCTCCAACATCCAACACCTCATGACTAGAAAAGATTGGATAAACTGGGATAAAATTTTCTGTATCAACTTTTTCAGTCACCATCTTCTTTTTGTTGTTCTGCTTTATCTTACCCAATACAGCCTTGCTTGGTGGTCTAACTGCATTGTAGTTTATCTTCCTCCTTTCACAAATATCAAAAGAAACATGTTCTCTTTTCATTTTATCATGACTGGTGGATACTTTGGAAGTTTATCAACAGATTCAGATTTCTTATATTTTCTTCCTCTTTCAGCAGCTTTGATTTCCTTTTCAGTAATTTGATCACTCAAATCACTCAAATCATCTTGATCCAACTCAACTGAATCAAAGTCATCCTCAGAGACTTGAACTCCAATTGACTTATCCTCTTTTACTTCTTTCTTAATCACAAACTCTCCTTCTTCATTCACTTCTACCTTTTTGTACAAATCAACAAATTCTTCCTTGTCTTGAAAGACATCTCTGAATTGTTGCAAGTATGCATCTCTTTTCTCTTTTTCAACTTTTGGCATGAAGTTGTTGTTGAATGGAGGTGGTACTGTTTTGTATTTGTCTTGTTCCTTCACCTGGTTCAGTATACCGCATATGTTGCCTGTTGAGACCAAATTCTTCAGAAATTCAGTTTCAACTTTCAGTCTTGTGTTGTGTACCTTTTCTTCAACCAACATCTTCTTTAATCCATCAATCTCAGTGGTGTATCTGGTTTGAGTTCTATAAATGATCATGCAATCATCTTCAAGGCTTTTAATCTTTTCATCACTGATCAACTCACTTGCCTCATACTCATTGATGATGCTTTGTTTTCTAAAACACTCACTTTCCAGCTTGCCTACCAATTCAATGATAAGTTCATTTAAATCAACTGTAGGAGCAGAGTATACCTGAGATGATGATCCTTTTCTTTCTCAATTATGGCCATGAATGCCACATTTGCTTTCCTGATATCATCTGCAACGTCCTCTTCATGATTGCTCCAATCAAAATTTCCTTCATGCTGTGTAGTCACTGCCACATTTCCTTGATTTCTGATCAGATTTTGATTTGCTGGAACAGTGTTGTTTGGAACATTTTGAGCTGCTTGAAGGTTTTGATTGTTATTCATTTGAAAACCTTGAGTCTGTTGCATACTTTGTTGTTGATTATTCATTTGAGGCTGAAAGTTGTTGAAGTTGGGGTTGTAATTGTTGTTGGGATTGAAGTTGTTGTTGTTAAAGTTGTTCATTTGACTGTTGTTGTTGTTGAATCTTGGCTGATTTTGTTGGTAATGCTGCTGACCTCTTGGTTGATTTTGTTGATATTGATGCTGACCTCCTGGTTGTTGATTCTGGAATTGATTCATTTGAAAGTTTCTTGGTTGATTGCATTTTCTTGCAAAATGACCAGGTTGCTGACAATTGTAGCAGATTGCTTTTGACTTGTCAAATCCAATCCTGTCATTAGGACCAGAAACTAGAGACCTACCAATTCTGTTATACAGCCTTTTACTTCTCAAACCCAACATGGCAGCTTGCCACTTCAAATCCATGTCTTCCAAGTCATCTGCATCAATTTGCTCTAAATCATCTTGTACCACACTTGTGTGAATTCGGTTTTTTGCAAAAAATGCATTATATGACTCAGTAAATATAGACAGCAAAGCCTGTGTTTCATTGCTTTGACCATGTCCTGTTCCAGTATGAGGAACATTTCCACTTGGCATAGAGGCAGAATCAGTATCATCAATCAGTTGCATATTGAACCTCTGCTGATTTCCTTGATTACTTGTGCTACCTCCAATGAAAGATTTTGTAGTAACAACATTATGCTCAGCTGGTTCTTCAATAATGGGAATTTGCTGTTGGTTCTTGGTAGGCAGATTTCCCATGGGTGCAATCAATGCATTTGAAACATTGAAGCAGGGTCTATCTTCCTTAATCATCTCATTCTCTACAATTTCAAGTTCTGCAGCCTGAAGAAAGCATACTACATCATCCAATTTCAATTCATTGAAATTATGCTTCTGAAGGATGAACTTGCAAGCAGTATACCATTCTTTTGGCATTGAGTTGAGTAACTTTGTATTCAAATCAAAGTCAGTCATTACATAATCAGTTATCCTCAACTCATTCACTATACTTAGAAAACGTTCTAGTATTGATTTCAACCTTTCTCCATCCTTATACTTGAACCTTTCCAATTGTTGCTTCAATCTTTGCTTCTTTATGTTCTTTAGTTCAGTATTCCCTTCATACATTTCAAGGATAGCATCATACATTTGCTTGGCAGTTGTGTGATGTACCACCTTGGTCAGAATCTCCCAAGACAAACCTAGCTTAATCATAGCTAAGGCTTTGTCATCCACCTTTCTCATTTTTTCTCTTACAGCAGCAGTTGCAGCTGCCTTTGCACCTTCCTCAACAGCAGTTTGTGGACCATTCTTGATGGAGTTCCACATATCAATATCATTGTAGCATACGGCTGCTTCAAAGAGTACTTTCCATTTGATAAAGTTTTCCTGTCCATACAACCTTGGTATCTTGTTAGTAGACACCTCTTGTTCCTCATATCCAAACATTTTGAGAAATCAAAAATCAGTTTCTTTGTAAAAACAGAGTTTCAAAAATAATCAGATCTGGAAACAGAATGCTCAGATCTGATGTGTCTGATGTGATTAGAAAAAGATTTAGATATAAAGATTAGAACTTTAATTGAAATAAGGAAGAGAAAACAACGGTAGATTGAAGATCTAGAAGAAAAATGAAAAACAGGGCTGCTAATGTCACAAATCAATGGAACAGTGGTCTAATTACGTCATTCTTCTTCAAATCTTCAATCAGCAACAATCTTTCCAAAATAGCAGTAACAAGCTCTGATACCACTTGTCGGTCCCCTCGATTTCAGCTGGATCTTAATTAATCATGTCATAACTCACACAGATTAACGTGTTGACAAGAGAGTTAATGACGGGTTGCTATATTTAGAAAGATATCTGTTTGTTAAAGGCGGAATCAATAACAAACATACGGTTGCAATGAATAATCAAAGGTAGAAAGCACACTTAAGATTCACTCAAAAGATTTCCATTTATATAATATTAATCATACAAAAGGATAATCGATTTAGGGTTTTCTAGGAATCCTAAGACAGCCGTCACACAATATTCTCTCAATTAATGTGTCTGTCTCATCCGTATTGTGCCCCTTTTTGCCCCCTTTGGCGGCGTGCCCTAAACATTCTATTTATAGGCCTGCCAACCTAGGACAGTTGTCATTCCTTCTAGAAACCCTTAATACAGTCATACATATTCAAATTACATATTCAAAATAAACTAAGTGTAAAAAAAGTCTTCCGGGTAGGCTTTGCACTAATCTTGTCTTTCCGAGTATGCTCGGCCATCCTTCATAACTTGGTAACATAGAAGTGTGCTCGGGATCAGTTTCCGGGTAGACTTTACTTAAAGAGTATTTCACTAAGTAAAATTGTGACATTCGTGACAAAACGAGGTATACTATATTCACTACGTAATAAGTAAACGACAAATCGGTTAATTCGTAGTGCTTAAACGAGTAACCGACCGATACTAATTATGACCCGTATATAAACTGAGGGGTCATATACGAGTTATATATATTATAGAGGCTAACATATTGATATTTAGGCCCCAGTACGTTTAAAACTCTTTAAACGAAAAAGGTTTCGTTTATCGATACGCTATAAACTTAAACGCAATCGTTAATATCAAAACGAGCATTGTAGCATCCGTTAAGCCGAAAAAGATTTATAAAACACTTATATGACATGTTCTAAGCAATTCGTGAAAATATTTGGGAATTTTACAACGAGTCAGTACGTTTTTCTTATTTTACAAAAAGAAGCTGAAAAACACTCGTTTTCGCGCTGGTTTTCGCACTCGAATTAGTTTTCTTGCGAAAAACCGAACCCGAATTAAATTTTGGACCGACGTTTACGTATGGCACGAATATCGAGGCACCATTGGGCCAAAAAGGAGGCCCAATGGGCTTTATATGCTTGCGGCCGCAATTAAGGGGGAAGGCCCATCCCTTTACAATATAATATATATGTAAATATTAAGAAGATATTTATAAAAAAAAAATTCCAGAAATCAGCAGAACATACTCTTCTTCATCAAGCTCCATCAAAACCCTAAGGTAAATATTGATATTTACATTGATTTTAACCATGATTAACATAGTTTAACCATGAAAAATTAATCCTTGATTAGTTTTAAACATGTTTAACCATCCAAAAATCATAAAAATCAAGTAAAATCATGTTTTGATGTTAAACATGTTTACAAACCAGGAACATATACTTTTTTGGTCAAAAACGCGGATTAGAACATGAATACAACGTTTTTACGGTTTGAAAGTTCGGTTTGAACCCAAAACCGAAACCCTAATTATCAAGGCTGTCACATGGATTATTTATGCTTGGTTTGATGTTATATGATATGTAGATACACTGAGTTTGCAACCCGAGACCCGGAAAGTCGTTTAAGCTAGCAAAACTCATCGAAAACCGACAAGGTAACCCGTAACACTCGTTTAAGGGCTGTTTAGTATTAGGTTGTGACGTGATTTTTTTAAGCTTGTGAAAATTTTCATGAACATTAGGGATCATTTAAATGAGTCCCTGTTTAAATTTGGTATTTTTTCGATAAACAGAGAATATTTTGTGAATTTATTTCCGTTTATGAGCGTTTATTTGGGAAAAATAGCTAAACATATTGAAAAATTATGAAACTTGGTTTTGGTGATTAATATGTTATGGTAAGATCACTGGAAAAGTTTGGGGATCATTGGAAATGCTTAAGTATGGTTTGTGCAATTATGATTTAACCGAATTTTAACAGCCCAAAACGCACAAAAAGGCATTTTGTCAAAAGAGTTAGGTTCTGGGGATTTTACAGAGGCTATGTAATAACATTTATGCCATTTGTAAAAATTATCGGATTTTTCGGAGGTCGTTTGATATAGACGGGCCATTTATTACACGATTATAACTTATTAAATGAATTTTTATAAATAAATAATTAATCATAAAATTTCTGAAAATATTTTTATAAAATTTTCCATATTTTAATGTATTTTTACAAAAATTTTCATAATTTATATATAAGTACATATTTAGTTATGATTAATCAAAGATTTAAATTATAATTGTTTTAACGAAACCGGCAGTTTTATGTTTAACGGACTGACTGGTATGTCAAAATCTCAAAAGTGGTCAAATATTATATTTTTGAATGAAATTGATAAAAACAAACTTTTTACGAGAATTCCGGACAATTCGGGTGGATTGTACGCGTTTTGTATAATCAAACCCGTGTGAAAACGGAAACGAACCCTGCGATCAAACCAGATACCGAAACCTTAAAATTCTTTCATAAATCAAATCATTTTATCAATCAATATATTTACTTAAGTTTATGTGATCTTTCCTAATCCCGAAACGCATAAACGATCAACTTGGCTAGGCTCGGGAAACGGTGAAACTGAGCCAAATCTAGTTTTAAACATTTCATAGTATACAACGTCACAATCTAAGACTATGGTCATGTTCTGGGCCTAACAGCTATACCCATATTAGTTATACAGCCCGATTTAGCCTAAACACTGTACTAGTATTAACGATATGATACCGTTTATAGGAATCAGGCTATAAGCGAGGCACCTGACCTATTTATACATAATTTCTGTGCGAACTACGATAAGGTGAGTTTCACGACCCCCACTTTCTAAACTGTGTTATGAACTTTTGGGGTGGAAAGCATGTTTACATATACTTATATACTTGAAAACGCGTGATGATGTGAATTATCTAAGTACTAACACTTGAAAGTCTCCACAAACACAAGTGATTAACTTCGTGCCGGTGACGTGTGGATAGTACTATCGGTTTGACAAACCCAACTGACAGAGCCGGTGGGGTATGCCGGAACATGTTAACCCAGTTGCACGTTGTCATTTAAACTTGTTACATACTGCTATGTGGTGTTAGACATAGTACATACTTGGGGCAAAGTGGCTGTTAAATGCCAACGGGAGTGCATGGGCAGGGATGGCCATGTGTTTTAGCTCGTTTCGGTTTCACTTGTGGCTTAGGATAATACATCATACACATACTTATATACATATGTATTGTGAACTTTACGAACTCGTATACTGATTTTGTTTGTACTCGTGAAACTTGAAACTCACCAACTAGACGTAGTTGACCAGTTTTAACATGCTTTTCAGGCAAAGCAAAGGTGGAATGATTTGCTTACGTTCTTGGTGTTAGGAATGAAGTTGAATAGCTGTGAATAGACGCAGATATATAATATTGAATAAGAAGCTCGTAAACCGGTTATGTGATTCTCATCTAGTTTGTAAACATAGTACCAACCCATGTAATATGATGTAAATTAGTTTGTGAATTTCTTTATAAACAAAGTTGGTGATACCAGTATTATCTGTTACATTCCCGTTTTACGCTTCCACAACTATCTAGTCGGGGTGTGACAGAAGTTGGTATCAAAGCCATTGGTTATAAAGAATTAGGATTTCCCTCAGGATACCCTAAGATAACCGTAGGCTCGATTAACTCTGGGAATAAAATAATATTAAACAATATACACTGATGATTCTCATGATGAACACGAATGGACAAGTGGGTTATTATGGTCCGGAACGTAATAACGGACTTGTTTGTACGAGGGAATTCGAGAAGAAGTCGATAAACAATCAAATAGGTAAAAACAGCAACATATGTGTATAAAATATAATAATAAATAAATATCTATGTATATAAACGATTATTTGTGCTTATGTGTATAAATACCTGCATGTATTTTATTAAGATTAATGCTATTATGAAATATTATTCTTATTACTAACCATTGTGAAGGAACATGTCGAGGTCTGCTGATCGTTTATCTATTGCGGTACCAGCTTTACTTGAAGAAGATGAGGACCCTGAAGAGGAAACGGGGGAAAAATCGGAAGAAGAGATGAGTGAGAGTTTAGGGGACGCTGTAGTGCCACATGAGGTGCCGACCGATCAGCCTGACTTATCGGGCTATAGGTGTGATAGTTACCCTCCTAGGGAAACACCTAGGCTAGAGGCTGGAGCGACTAGTGCTTATCATTCACCGATTAGAGCACCCAGATCCCCTACTCCACCTGTACAGCATACATCAGTACCCCCACCCACTATTAGAAACCGTCGGACCGCTCGTATTTCAGTGCGCCCACCTGAGCACACCTCTCCCCCACCTCGATCTACGTACCATAGGGGAGAAACATCACGTGTCCAGGTCACTAAGATACCTATTCTTACTTGGGGTCTATCTGCACCGATACCGGAGCCACCTCTTATGTCTGATTAAGCATGGTTGGGTTTAGCGACTGATCAGATTTTAGAACAATCACATTCGATAAGTAACCTAAACCAGCATAGACATGATATGCAAGATCACATGTGGTACATGCAGCAAGAAATCAGAAATTTGCAAAGATCTAGTGCTCACAGCCACAGGCGTCAGGATCGGGCAATGATACTGCTAGGAGCATGTTTAGCGGTTAATGCAGCCCTAGTGGCTGCTGTTGTTTGGTTATGGCTTCATGTTACAAAGAATGGATAGGACATAGTAGTCTAGCCTTATGTATATAGTCTTTTGATATCACAAGCAGCATTTTGTTACAGCGTGTTGGGCTGGCTTGGGAGTTGTTTACAGTTTGGTACTATTACAAGCACTGGCCCTTATCGGGTTAAGTCTATATGTCACTTAGTAACAAATTTTGATACGCATATATAAGCGTTGGCCTATACCAGGTCAAGCCTATGCGCTAATTTTTTATGCATATGTACAGTAATGATTATAATTAATACAAATGTGTTTTCTTTGGCATAGTTGTGTGTTGTGAAATTGTAATATCGTAAAGTTGTGCTGGTCATAGTGAAACGATATTAATTATTATATAATTGATTATTTTATAGAATGGGCCCGAAGAAAGCAAACCCTTTGTCTGAGGCGGAAGTGGCCGCAATGATTGCTCGTCAACTACAAGCAGTGATACCAACAATTGTAGCACAAGTCACTGCAGGCATACGTGCTAGCAATACTGTTAATCAACCTAGGAACACCACCACAGCCACTGCTAATATACCTCCGCCGGACACTAATGTAGCCCCGGGTGTTACTACCCCGGTGAATACTGATAATGTTATAAACACTAATAATACTCGCCCGACTGTTAATGTTGTTGGGAACCCTGAAACCGTTTTGAACCCAAATAATGTCACGAATCCAAACCCCGTACCGGTTATCAACCCAACTGTTAATAATAACACTCAACCAAATACTGGCAATGATCGTAATAATCCCGAACCCCCACGTCAGGAGTACGCATACAAACAATTTACATCATGTAAACCGATTGAGTTTAAGGGTATTGAAGGACCTAGCGGGCTGGTCAAATGGATAGAAAAGACCGAATCAGTAATTAATATCAGTGAGTGTCCACCGAACCGCGTGGTCAAATTTGCTACCAGTATGTTTCTAGACCAAGCGCTGATGTGGTGGAATATGGTAGTCCAAATAAGGGGACAAGATGCTATTAATCGTATGTCATGGACTGAATTAAAAACCCTCATGCTAGAGGATTTTTTTCCTAAAAGTGAGATTCAAATGTTGGAACACGAGTTATGGAATCTGGAAATGAAAGGAGAGGACCATGTGGGATACACGAATCATTTTAACGAACTGTCCCGCTTAGTTCCGTGGTTAGTTACACCGGAAGCGAAGCGAATTGAACGTTATATCTGGGGACTGACCCCTGCTGTGAGAAGTATAGTGAATTCAGTAGCCCACCCAACATTAGAAAGTGTTGTATCTCAAACGGGTGTCGTTACTTTTGATCTGATGAGAAGTGGAGTGATAAAGATGCCAGGTGAAACAAGAAGTTTAAAACGAACTGATTATGGGACAAGGATGCAAGGAAACCCTCAAAACAAACGGGCCCGTCCGAATACCCGAAGTTATGCCATGACCAGTTCTAATGTAAAACAAGAGACCTATAAAGGGACGTTACCAAAGTGCAGAAGATGTAACTTTCATCATGTGGGTGATTGCAAACCGATCATTTGTTAGAAGTGTGGAAGAACGGGACACTATGCCCCCAACTGTAGAACCCCCACCAACACTGTTAACCGTCCACCGCAATCAACTCAACTTCCTCGACCTCAACCAACCCGCCCACAACTCAACCAACAAACCCCACCTACCACGAACCTCCGTGCCTGCTATGAATGTGGCAGTACGGAATACATTCGGAGATACTGCCCCAATCTGAACCAGGGTGCAGCGAGAAGGAAAACCAAGAACAAGCATCAACCTCCAACGCAGCTAGGGGACGTGCGTTTGTATTAGGATCGGGTGAAGCACGTCATGATCCGAATGTGGTGACAGGTACATTCTTAGTTTCGGGTCAGTATGCTTCAGTCTTGTTTGATACGGGTGCCGATAGAAGTTTCGTATCTGTTAACTTCTTACCTTTAGAAAATATTCCGGTGAGTGAGCTAACAAAACTATATACTATAGAACTCGCTAACGGTAAGTCTATACTTGTTAACCAAATAGTCCGAAACTGTTCCCTCATCCTAAACGACCACCCATTCCTTATTGATTTACTTCCAGTGGAATTGGGAAGTTTCGATGTTATAGTCGGTATGGACTAGCTATCTAAGTATAAAGCTGAAATTGTCTGTAAGGATAAGACTGTTAGGATACCTCTTCTGAATGATGAGGCGATGATTGTTCAAGGTGAGAAATCTGGTACGGTACTGCCTCTCGTATCCCAACTTAAGGCATTGAGATATTTACGCCAAGGTTGTACTTTATACTTGGAGAGTGTAACAGTTAAGGAACCCGAGGAAAAACGAATGGAAGATATCCCAGTGGTACACGAGTATTCAGATGTATTCCCCGATGAGTTGCCTGGTTTACCACCGACCCGACAAGTTGAATTCCGTATTGACTTGATACCGGGAGCAGCACCCATTGCTAAGGCACCTTATCGACTTTCACCTTCTGAAATGCAAGAACTGTCCAACCAGTTACAAGAATTACTGGACAGGGGTTTTATCCGACCTAGTTACTCACCGTGGGGAGCACCAGTGTTATTTGTAAAGAAGAAAGATGGGAGTTTTCGAATGTGTATTGATTACCGAGAATTGAATAAAGTGACTATAAAGAATAGATACCCCTTACCTCGAATTGATGACTTGTTTGATCAGCTCCAGGGTGCGAAGTATTTTTCGAAAATTGATCTTAGATCTGGTTATCATCAAGTAAGAATTCAGGAAGAAGACGTACCAAAAACAGCTTTCCGAACTCGGTATGGTCACTATGAATTTTTGGTTATGCCGTTTGGGTTGACAAATGAACCTGCAGTGTTTATGGACCTCATGAACCGAGTTTGCAAACCTTACCTTGACAAGTTCGTGATAGTGTTTATCGATGACATTTTGATATATTCGAGAGGTAAGGAGGAACACGAACAACATTTGCGGGTAATCTTAGAATTATTGAGGCAAGAGAAGTTATACGCAAAGTTGTCCAAATGTGAATTTTGGCTACAAGAAGTAGAGTTTTTGGGACACATTGTGAATCAACAAGGAATCCAAGTCGACCCCGGTAAAATTGAGGCCATTAAGAATTGGCAAGTACCTAAATCGCCGAAAGAAATTCGCCAATTTTTGCGATTAGCCGGGTACTACCGACGATTTATTGAAAACTTTTCAAGTATTGCCCAACCTCTAACCCTCCTAACTCAAAAAGATCGAGCGTATGAATGGGGAGAAGAACAAGAAATGGCCTTCCAAACATTAAAACAGAAGTTATGTGAGGCTCCAATATTAAGCCTTCCGACGGAACTGATGAATTGGTGGTATATTGTGACGCATCTCGTAAAGGTTTAGGATGCGTACTAATGCAAAGAAAGAAAGTAATAGCATATGCTTCCCGACAATTAAAAGTACATGAAAATAATTATACGACCCATGATTTGGAATTGGGAGCAGTTATCTTTGCATTGAAGATTTGGAGACACTACTTGTATGGCACCAAATGTACCATCTATACTGATCACAAAAGCCTACAACACATATTTGATCAGAAAGAGCTAAACATGAGACAAAGGAGATGGGTAGAACTGTTAAATGATTATGATTGTGAGATTAAATACCATCCGGGTATGGCCAACGTAGTAGCCGATGCTTTAAGCCGAAAAGACAGAGTCAAACCATTAAGGGTACGAGCACTCGGAATGATTGTTCAAAGTAGCCTAACCGAACAAGTTCGTGTTGCACAACATGAGGCTTTGAAGGCAGATCAACTAGAAAAAGAAGAACTACATGGGAATGAAAGGAATTTTGAGAAGAAAATTGATGAAGTATATTATTACAAAAACCGGGTCTGGATTCCAACACTTCATAAACTCCGAAAGTTGATTCTTGATGAAGCACATAAGTCCAAATATTCTATTCATCCAGGTACTGATAAGATGTATAAAGATGTTAAAGAATTTTACTGGTGGCCTGGCATGAAAAAGGATATAGCCGTGTATGTAAGTAAATGTGCAACATGTGCAAGGGTGAAGGCAGAATATCAAAAACCTTCGGGAATGTTACAACAACCCGAAATCCCACAATGGAAATGGGAACAAATTACCATGGACTTTGTGACGCACCTTCCTAAAACCTCCCGAGGACACAATGCTATCTGGTAATTTTTGACCGATTAACCAAATCCGCACACTTTATTCCCATCCGTAACAACTACACCACCGAAAAACTCGCTCAAATTTACATCGATGAAATTGTATCCCGACACGGAGTACCTCTTTCGATTATTTCAGATCGAGACAGTCACTTTACTTCACATTTCTTGCAAGCAATACAATAAGCCTTGGGAACCCGAATCAACCTAAGTAAGGCTTACCATCCCCAAACCGATGGTCAATCCGAACGAACCATCCAAACCTTAGAAGATTTACTTCGTGCTTGTGTACTGGACTTCAAAGGGAATTGGGATCAACACCTCCCGCTCATTGAATTCTATTACAATAACAGTTATCACAGTAGTATACAAGCAGCACCTTATGAAGCCTTATACGGGCGAAAATGTAGATCACCACTATGTTGGACGGAAGTGGGTGATACCCAAATTTCAAGGTCAGATTTAATTCAGGAAACCACCGATAAGATTCACCAGATTAAGCAAAAATTGAAAGCTGCCCGCGACCGACAAAAGAGTTATGCCAATGTTCGCAGAAAACCGTTATCTTTTGAAATAGGTGATAAGGTGTTTTTAAAAGTATCGCCATGGAAAGGTGTTATAAGATTTGGAAATACTGGTAAACTAGCCCCGAGATACATCGGACCTTTTGAGATTATTGCAAAAATTGGTCCCGTAGCTTACCGATTAAAACTACCCTTTGAACTGAGTACTATTCACGACGTGTTTCATGTATCGAATCTGAAAAAGTGTTTGGCTGATGAAACGACAATAGTACCACTGGAAGATGTTCAGATCAACGAAAAGCTCAACTTCGTAGAGGAACCGGTAGAAATTGTGGACGGGAAAACCAAGCAGTTACGACACAACAAAATTTCATTAGTAAAAGTTCGGTGGAATTCAAAACAAGGACCCGAATATACTTGGGAACGAAAGGACGAATTCCGTAAGAAATACCCACACCTGTTCCTTAAAAAAAAACCGATGACACATTAAATTTCGAGGACGAAATTTCTTAATGGGGGGAGAATGTGACATTCGTGACAAAACGAGGTATACTATATTCACTACGTAACAAGTAAACGATAAATCGGTTAATTCGTAGTGCTTAAACGAGTAACCGACCGATACTATTTATGACCCGTATATAAACTGAGGGGTCATATACGAGTTATATATATATTATAGAGGCTAACATATTGATATTTAGGCCCCAGTACGTTTAAAACTCTTTAAACGAAAAAGTTTTCGTTTATCAATACGCTATAAACTTAAACGCAATCGTTAATATCAAAACGAGCATTGTAGCATCCGTTAAGCCAAAAAAGATTTATAAAACACTTATATGACATGTTCTAAGCAATCCTTGAAAATATTTTGGAATTTTACAACGAGTCAGTACGTTTTTCTTATTTTACAAAAAGAAGCTGAAAAACACTCGTTTTCGCGCTGGTTTTCGCACTCGATCTAGTTTTCTTGCGAAAAACTGAACCCGAATTAAATTTTGGACCGACGTTTACGTATGGCACGAATATCGAGGCACCATTGGGCCAAAAAGGAGGCCCAATGGGCTTTATATGCTTGCGGCCGCAATTAAGGGGGAAGGCCCATCCCTTTACAATATAATATATATGTAAATATTAAGAAGATATTTATAAAAAAAAAAACTTCCAGAAATCAGCAGAACATACTCTTCTTCATCAAGCTCCATCAAAACCCTAAGGTAAATATTGATTTTTACATTGATTTTAACCATGATTAACATAGTTTAACCATGAAAAATTAATCCTTGATTAGTTTTAAACATGTTTAACCATCCAAAAATCATAAAAATCAAGTAAAATCATGTTTTTATGTTAAACATGTTTACAAACCAGGAACATATACCTTTTTTGTCAAGAAAGCGGATTATAACATGAATACAACGTTTTTACGGTTTGAAAGTTCGGTTTGAACCCAAAACCGAAACCCTAATTATCAAGGCTGTCACATGGATGATTTATGCTTGGTTTGATGTTATATGATATGTAGATACACTGAGTTTGCAACCCGAGACCCGGAAAGTCGTTTAAGCAAGCAAAACTCATCGAAAACCGACAAGGTAACCAGTAACACTCGTTTAAGGGCTGTTTAGTATTATGTTATGACGTGCTTGTTTTTATCTTGTAAAACTTTTCAGGGAAATTAGGGATCATTTAAATGAGTCCCTGTTCAAATTTGGTAATTTTTCGATAAACGGAGAATATTTGGTGAATTTATTTCCATTTATGAGCGTTTATTTGGGAAAAATAGCTAAACATATTGAAAAATTATAAAACTTGGTTTTGGTGATTAATATGTGATGTTAAGATCACTTATAAAGTTTGGGGATCATTGTAAATGCTTAAGTATGGTTTGTGCAATTATGATTTAACCGAATTTTAACGGCCGAAAAACACAAAAAAAGGCATTTTGTCAAAAGAGTTAGGTTCTAGGGATTTTTCAGGGGCTATGTAATAACATTGAGGCCATTTGTAAAAATTATCGGATTTTTCGGAGGTCGTTTGATATAAACGGGCCATTTATTACATGATTATAACCTATTAAATGAATTTTTATAAATAAATAATTAATCATAAAATTTCTGAAAATATTTTTATAAAAATCTCTATATTTTAATGTATATTTACAAAAATTTACATAATTTATATATAAGTACATATTTAGTTATGATTAATCAAAGATTTAAATTATAATTGTTTTAACGAAACCGGCAGTTTTGTGTTTAACGGACTGACTGGTATGTCAAAATGTCAAAAGTGGTCAAATATCATATTTTTAAATGAAATTGATAAAAACAAACTTTTTACGAGAATTCCGGACAATTCGGGTGGATTGTATGCGTTTTGTATAATCAAACCCGTGTGAAAACGGAAACGAACCCTGCGATCAAACCAGATACCGAAACCTTAAAATTCTTTCATAAATCAAATCATTTTATCAATCAATATATTTACTTAAGTTTATGTGATCTTACCTAATCCCGAAACGCATAAACGATCAACTTGGCTAGGCACGGGAAACGGTGAAACTGAGCCAAATCCAGTTTTAAACATTTCATAGTATACAACGTCACAATCTAAGACTATGGTCATGTTCTGGGCCTAGCAGCTATACCCAGATTAGTTATACAGCCCGATTTAGCCTAAACATTGTACTAGTATTAACGATACGATACCGTTTATAGGAATCAGGCTATAAGCGAGGCACCTGACCTATTGATACATAATTTCTGTGCGAACTACGATAAGGTGAGTTTCACGACCCCCACTTTCTAAACTGTGTTATGAACTTTTGGGGTGGAAAGCATGTTTACATATACTTATATACTTGAAAACGCGTGATGATGTGAATTATCTAAGTACTAACACTTGAAAGTCCCCACAAACACAAGTGATTAACTTCGTGCCGGTGACGTGTGGATAGTACTATCGGTTTGACAAACCCAACTGACAGAGCCGGTGGGGTATGCCGGAACATTTTAACCCAGTTGCACGTTGTCATTTAAACTTGTTACATACTGCTATGTGGTGTTAGACATAGTACATACTTAGGGTAAAGTGGCTGTTAAATGCCAACGGAAGTGCATGGGCAGGGGTGGCCATGTGTTTTAGCTCGTTTCGGTTTCACTTGTGGCTTAGGATAATACATCATACACATACTTATATACATATGTATTGTGAACTTTACGAACTCGTATACTGATTTTGTTCGTACTCGTGAAACTTGAAACTCACCAACTAGACGTAGTTGACCCGTTTTAACTTGCTTTTCAGGCAAAGCAAAGGTGGAATGATTTGCTTACGTTCTTGGTGTTAGGAATGAAGTTGAATAGCTGTGAATAGACGCAGATATATAATATTGAATAAGAAGCTCGTAAACCGGTTATGTGATTCTCATCTAGTTTGTAAACATAGTACCAACCCATGTAATATGATGTAAATTAGTTTGTGAATTTCTTTATAAACAATGTTGTTGATACCAGTATTATCTGTTACATTCCCGTTTTACGCTTCCGCAACTACCTAGTCGGGGTGTGACAAAAATACTCACCGAGTAGACTTCAGTCTTCTTGACTTTTCCAGACTTTGCCCGACAACTTCTTACGAGCAACCTTGTTCTTCAATGATCCATTTCAGCTCTTTGCTATAAAATAATTTATTAGCAAAGTGTACTCGGGAGTACTGTTCCTTGCTTGAGCTGAACCTTGCCCGATATTACTTTGAGATATTCCTTTAGATTATCAAGCATACTTGGATCATACTTATTAATGAATACCTTGTCCGGTCTTCCAATCACTTGGCTTCTTGGACTTGGTGAACCAAACATTACTCGGAAGAGTAATATACTTGGCTCTGAAGAACAGACTTGCTTGATAAAGTGAACCTTGCCCGGATTTACATAAACTAGTGTACCTTACTCGGCAATGCACTAATTTGCAAACCCTGCTCGGATATCCACTTAAGAAGACTACTTGAAGTAAACCTTGCCCGGTAGGCAAAATAACGTACCCGGCTAAGTAAAAGCTTTCTCGGATGTCTAAGGTGTGCTCGGATCCATTACTTAGCGAATTCATAGGAGGTTGAGAAGATTCCAATCTTCCATGTACTTCATTTAGGTCAAATCTTTGACTCAGCAATCTCCCCCTTAGGTCAATTTCTTGACCCAACATCTTTGTTTAAGATAAACAACCTGTGTATCTTGACTGAAAATGGTTTAACGTATTCACCTGTGCCTGTCTGTTCTGAATGATGTGGTGATCTTGTTTGAAAAACTTTGTGAATGAATGAATGATTGACCTATAGTAAAATAGGTTTATATAAATACCCGGATCATCTCTTAATCCGGCTACAAACCTTTAGTCTGGTTTTGATAACTTAAACCTTGATTGATCATTTGTATAAAATACTTTGAACATGAATCCTTTCTCTTTATTTGCTAATCATGTGCTATGTTTCTTCTTCAAGAAGAAATGTCTATGATATGTTTCTTCTTCAAGAAGAACGTCATTTGTCTATAACCTTTGTATATAAAATCTCATGTTTCTTAATCATAAAGAAACATTATTTTTAACTATACCTCTTGTAGGTAAAACGTATCCTTCTTACTCTTGAAGAAATATTATTTTAACTATATCCCCATGTATATGAATACTTATATTTCTTAACCATAAAGAAGGTATGTTTTAGTTATAACATTTGTTTATATAAAATTTTGTATTTCTTTAATTATAAATAAATCTTATTTCATTATTATCTTTTAATTTGATCAAGGTCTAGGCTATACCCCTGACTAGGGTCTAAGCCTTGAGATAATAATATTTTATTTGGACAGAACTTCTACCTTGCTTAGCTTATTATATTATAGATTCTCGGGTAGCACTTCGACGCTTTGCATGTATATTGAGAATGTTGATCAGCAACTCCTCAGCACGCAAATCGAGGAAACGTTCGGAGGTCGCCGGGTCGGCACTGTTTACAAGGTCGTCACGCGTTATGAGGTCGGCATGCAAAATGAGGTGCGCCGATCATCGGGATTGTCGGCACGAACTTCGAGATGTCGTCGGTATATGGTAAGGATTACGAGGTTATAATTTGTCGGGTCGGGGCACGAAAACCGAGGTAGAGAGAGAATAATTCTAGAGAGAGAAAGTATTTCTAGAGAGAGTGGAGTGGTGTGAAAATGAATTTGCCATCACCCTCGTATTTATAGTTGAATTCTGGTCCCATCGCGATACGTAATGGACCCTTTCTCATGGTCATCGCGTATCACGATGACTCATGTTATTCAGAGAGCACCACGTGGCGGATACGTGTCACTTTTTTAAACACCCTCTGCCACATGGCGGACACGTGTCATTTTCTGAACACCTGCTGCCACGTGTTGACACCTGGCGTACACGTGTCACTTTCCTATGTCCTAGTCATCACGTATCGCGATGGCTTAATGTCTTGGGTCGTAGCATATCGCGACACCGCCCTTTTTGGATTTCTGTGACGTTCTCATCGCATATCGCGATGTCTTCTTGGCTATGCCCATCGCGTATCGCGATGGGTTAATAAATCAGAATTTTTTATTTTTAGTCCCTTTACTTCTATTAGCTTGTCATATTTGGATCAAATTTTTGGGGATGTTACACCCTACCCACCTTGGAATGAAAACTCGTCCTCGAGATTCGTTGTAAGTGATTCCTTGCTTATCGATTTTGCTATCAGACTCTTTCTAATCTGCTACTTGAGCTTAACTTAAACTTGTTTGAAAGTTTGCAATTTATGTTATGTCATTAACTCACATCTTTGGATGATGTATTCAGTTAATAGTTCAGAATATCGTAAGTAATTGTAACCTTCTAAGCACAATGGCCAGTTGTGTTTAACTATTTACCTTACCTTTGTATTCTAAATATATAATGATGTTAACAAGTTTGCTTTCTGGATTCAGTCTATCGAATCTTTTTAACTTACTCATCTTAATACCTTTCAAGATATCCATACTTGAGTAAAGATATTCCTTTACTTCTTGATCTTGACTGATTCCTTCCTTTTATTTCTATCAATTATACTCTTGAACTTTCAATGTTCGGGTAACTAATTTTCCTTGAGTAGACACGTTCTTATGTCTTAGTTTAATTTATTCGTTTCATCGTTAGTTCATCTTTCTACAGATGATGATTATTAAATAACATACTTTCTTGTGTTTTGAAAATTTTACTATCTCTTTTTCTTTGCATATAAGCATTCTTGTGTAAAGACACGATCTATATGCTAATATCTTTTTATATACATTAGGGATTTAAATACTCTTATACGATTACAAAATTTCTCATTTCATAACGAGATTACAAACACTTTACAAGAGTTAACTAAACTATTAGTTATTTCTAATGCCTTTGGATCTTAAACATTCAGTTGGCATACTCTTGTCCACTTTTATTCTTGATTGGATGCATCTTGTATGTTTAACATATTAGCCTTTCCTTTTTTAGCACCACTTCCATTAGCGTTGTTTGTCTTATTCGGACATTCTGAGCTGAAGTGTCCGTTTTCTCCATAGCTAAAACATACAACTGTTTTTCTTCTGCAATCGTCTTCCGAATAACTGAGTTTCTTGCAAAAGTTGCATGTGATCAATGGAATATTTTTGGGAAAGTTGGTTGGTCTTAAACATTTCCCGTGATGTCTTTTGCCATAACTTTGGCATATTGGTCTTGTATATTTAAAAGACCCTTCCTCATTTTCTTTGCTTTTCTTTGTTTTCTTTTCCTTGGTTTCTTCTCTCTTTACTTTCTCCTTCTTATCCTCTTATTTATTTTCGATAAGACCATTCATAAGATAACCGGCTAATTCCATGGCTAAATCAACGATTTGAGGCATATGAGATGTCACACCCCGGCTTAGGGCCTAGGCGTATGACCAATAGTTGGTATCTGTTTTGTAAATACATCAGAGTTGCAGTTTATTTTAGCGGAAGACTTTGGTTGAATATAATATTAGTTTATTTGAAAACTTCTCGGATAATAAATACCCGAGTGTTTGATTTATAAATTGTATTTTGAATCTTGTTTATAATATTTTAATGATTTAAAATTGAGCCATCATTACCTTGCGAGCATCTAACTCCATGAATGTCTTGCTACCTATGCTAATTTGTATTCCCTGAAATGTGGGGAAAAATACGTCAGCTATATGCTGGTGAACACGTATGACTCTATAAAACATTTGAATGACATTATAATACAAATATAGTTTTCTCTACAAGTTCAGCAGAAGCATTTCTACTTCCGGTCTATGTACCACTGCCCTACACACACAATTGTTCCCGAGCCACGTAGCCCTTTCCGGGAGACTAGTTATGACCATTAGCCCATGGCCACGTAGCCTTAAAATTATTAGGCTGAACGGTTATGTTTGGATCCAGACACATGTGTATTCGGTCTGAGTTGACTTTATTTTCTACTTTATATTATAAAGTTTTAGAGATTGCATGATCTCATATAAGCATTGACTGACTCGTTAAGACAAACACTCGTTCGTCTCATTGAGTATAATATGTTTTGACTGATTGAAAAGGTTAACGTATTCACCTGTTCGTCGGTGTGCGTTTGAAACCTTGACTGTGAATGATTGACTGATTGATTAATTGATTGATCGACCTATAATAAAATAGGTATATAAATATCTGGATCGTCTCTTGATCTGGCTATAGACTTTTAGTCTGGTTTAAATAGCTTTAAACATTGATTGATCATTTGTTTGAATAAAATATTTAGACCCATAGTCTTTCTGTTTATTTACCAAATCATATGATGAGTTTCTTCTTTCTGAAGAAACATCTATAATTTGTTTCTTCTTCAAGAAGAAACATTCATTGACTGTTATGCAAGTAAAATCTTATGTTTCTTACATATGAAGAAACAATGTTTTAACTATATTCTTTGTATACAAATGCTATATTTCTTAATCGTGAAGAAACTATATTTCCTTATGAATGTAAAACTGATGTTTCTTAGTTGTAAGGAAACACTATTATAATCCTTTGTATGTTTAAAGCTTATGTAAACATAATTGTGATCAAGGTTTGGGCTATGCCCCTGACTGTGGTCTAAGCCATATAAAAATAATACCATAATGACTTGGGTCAGAACCCTTACCTTACACGGTATTCGAAGTTTAAATACCTAAGTTTGTACGAGAAGTACTTCTACTCTTATGTTGCGTACTGGTGCTTAGATTGTCATAACTTCGGGGCTTAACACGAACTTCGAGGTTGGCACGCAAAACGAGGTGACATATGGTGTTCGTCGTGTCATGTACGTACTTCTAGATAGATTTCCGGGTTATTCTCATGTGGCACGTACTTCGAGGTATCGTCGATAAATGGCACGGATTACGAGGTAACGATTGTCTAGTTGGCACGGAAACTGAGGTAAAGAGAGAGTGATTTCTAGAGAGAGAGTTTGGTGTGTGGGGAATGAGCTCGTGGCCTCCACTTTTATAGTTGATTTTGGATCCCATCGTGTACCGCGATGGGTCCTTTTCCAGGCTTCGTCGCGTACGGCGACCGACACCATTCCTGCATGAGCGCCACGTGTCCTGCCCTGCTGCCACGTGTCACCAGAGTGTGACACGTGTCCTTGAGTCATCACGGGTCATCCGATGACCGTGTTCTTGGACTCATCGCGTAGCGCGATGGGTCCCTATACCCCATTTTTCATTTTCAGTCCCTTGTCTTTGATAGCTTGTCACTTTCGGGTCTAACTCCCATTGTCCAAAAATACTAAGGCAGCTCTCAAGCGGCTTGCGGCGATGCGAGCGTGCGAAGTGCAAAGTGCGCCATCAAAGCACCACATTGCGCCCATCTCCCAACGCCCTTCGCCCGAGCCCGTGCGCTTGCGCGTCGGGTGCTTCGCACCCTCCGCTAGGACCACTGGGTGCATTCTAGGCATATAAGAATATTATTATGGAGAATCTCTTCCTTATAAAGAGCTTCCATTTCTTTACCACTTTCCATGTGGGATGGGTTTTAATTTCCTTATTTATACCCATGTGGAATGCTTCCACTTTCTTACATCTTTCAATGTGGGATGGAATTTTCTTATTCTATATCCTTAACATAAGATAACTTTATTTATGAAATATTTTTATTTCCTTATAGAATGGTTTTGTTTTCTTTATTTAAATTTTCCCAACACTTATTTTAGGGAATTTTGATCCTTCAACTTTACTTAGTTGTCAAATTTGGATCGAAATTTTGGGGATGTTACATAAGATCTTACCATATCTCTAATTTCCCGAGGTAAACCCCAAATGTAGGTGGTTACTTTATTGGATTCGGGTATTACCAAGTGTGGTACCAATCTACAATACTCATGAAACTTAGTATTGTATTCTTTGAGATTAGTGTCTTCCACCTTGAGGTTCATAAACTTACTTTGAATAAGATCGGTTTCATGCATGGGAGAGAACTTTCGTAACACCAGTTCTTTGAATTCTTCCCACTTCAATTGGTACATAGTTTCTCTACCCTTTGACATGATCAGGGTATTCCACCATTCCAAAGCCTCACCTTTAAAGTATTGAGAGGAGTATTGAATCTTTTGAATCGCAGTACCATTGCTGATGATAACAATGGACTAGATTTCTTCAAGCCATCGTACAGCTGATATGGCACCTTTATCGCCATAGAATTCTTTTGGTCAAAATTCTTTGAAGTTCTTAAAACTACTACCTTGAATTACTAGTTGTTTCTTGAATTTACGATTGAATTTGCTCTCAGCGTTGAGCTATGAACACTTTCTTCATGATGAAAAGGTTTTCGAAATGGATGACTTCTAGAAGATTTATCTGAATGCTCTATTTTATGTTTGTGTGACCCTTCTTTCATTGTATCGATGAAGGGAGTCATTGCATTATGAATCATGTCTTAGAATTTGACCAGATACTGCTCAGGAATCTCCTATTAAGGTTTTGTTATATCCTTGTTGCTTCTATGAGTTGAAGCTTCATCGTTATTCCCTTGATTGTTTGGGTTCGACATTCTGTAAACAGAATAGATTTTAGTATGAACGAAATTCTTTATTTGTATACTAATGATTGAATGTTTACAATGGATGTGTGACATTATAAGTGCAAAAGATTGATTTGTTTATGAAATGTTTAATTAAGTTCGTCGCATTTCGAGGGAATTTCTTTCTAATCTTTCTTGAGATTGTTCGTCTCGTAATGACACAATCTAATTGTTTATTCTTTGTTTGAGAATTTTAATGTTTGAAATAATCGTATAAAACGATAATTATTTTATATTATCTTCCAAGTATTTTAATGATGACAGTCGATGAGGTTCTTGAAGGGCATCAATACTTTCTTGTTGTGTATTCTTGAAATGGTTAGTACAAACATTGTGTACAATTAGACCACGAGAATTTCTATACTTCTCTTTCTAGATCATGTTTCATTTAATCATTGCTAGTTCTTTCATGTAGTGTTGTCTTGAGGCTAATCATCTTTTAGACTTTGTCCACCTGGACCTTTCCTTTATTTTCTAGCTATTACTCTCTCACTTCCAGATGTACTAGAAGAATTATCTTGAGAGTTTGTGCGATATTTTCTTGACACAATTCTTTAAAAGGTACATTAATAATTACGAGGAAATTTTAAATATATCTCTTATTTATGTTATTACAATATTGCGCGACTTTTATTACAATTGCATTGTTTACAACTACTAAGATTTTTATTTCTTACATCGAATAATCAGCTTCTTGATCTTGTTGTCCTTCAACATTTTCTCCTTTCTTCTTTTCTTTTTACCTTTCTTCAACATCCATTTCTTTAGTGTGAGTAAAGTAAGGATCTTGTATTGTTGAATAGTATTCTTGTCCCTGATGATTTCCTTTTGGATAAGTCATTACGTTCTTTCCTTTTGACACCATTGGTTTCTTGAATCTACTTGATACGTCTCCATACGTGTGCTGATTTGAAATAATCTGGGCTAACGGGATGTTAGAATCAAACGAATCTGAATCTTCCTCCATGGCTGTTTGGTATGAACTTTCATCACTAGATATAGGAATTGGGAGAAAAGATGTTCCCATAAAGCCTTTCCCTTTACCGGATCGAAGCAGAACGGATTCTTCGCTAGATTGACGATCGAACATCTGTACGAGGTTATATTAAGGAGTGCCTTTTCATATCTTATCTGTATTTGTTTATATCTTATTTGTATTTAATTATTCAATTATTTCTTTGATAACTTACTTGGATACTAATGATTATTATAAAATTATTTCTGATCGAAGCCTAGGTATGATTAAATACCTAATTCACTAAGATCGATGGCTCTAATACCAACCTGTCACACCCTGACTTAGGGCCTAGGCATGTGAACAATAGTTAGTACCCGTTTTGTAAACATATCAGAGTTTTAACCAAAGTCTTCAATTTATAATAAAATATTAATATATTTTTGAAACGATAATTTAATTGTAAAACCTTCATTTACAATAATAATAATAATATTTATTTGGAAAGCTTCTCGGGTAATAAATACCCGCGTGTTTAATCTATCCTTTAATTTTTATAAATCATATCGTTTACAATCTTTTAATTTAAAACTGAGTCATCTCTACCTTGCGATGGTCTATCTCCTTGAATGACTCTAATTCCTTGCTACTTGTACTAACTTTTATTTCCTATAACACGGGGGGGGGGGGGGGGGATACGTCAGCGATATGCTGGTGAATCGTTGACTCTAAAAACATTTTGTAAATATTTCTTTACTTGACAAGATAGTTTTCTGGAACATACTCACTAGAATCGTCTGTTATTTCTGGGATTTGTTCCACTTTCCATACACACACAATTTCGGTTCTCTGGGAGTTGACACCCATTGAAGAACTTTTATTATGATCTCTAGTATGCGGCCACGTAGCCTTGATTGATATACTAGATTAATTATGTTTGGATCCAGACACATGTGTACTCGGTCTGAGTTTGCTTTTATTTTCTATCTTGTATTTTAATAGGGAACACGTAATCCCATAAATCTTTATTTGACTGTCTTTGTTTAAGTTAAACAAACCGATTATCTTGACTGAAAAAGGTTTAGCGTATTCACCTGTGACTGTCTGTTCTGAATGATGTGGTTATCTCGTTTGAAAACCTTTGTGAATGAATGGATGATTGACCTATAATAAAATAGGTTTGTATAATACCCGGATCGTCTCTTAATCCAGCTACAGACCTTTACTATGGTTTTGTTAACTTAAACCTTGATTGATCATTTGTATAAAATACTTTGGACATGAACTCTTTCTCATTATTTGCTAATCATGTGCTATGTTTCTTCTTCAAGAAGAAATGTCTATGATATGTTTCTTCTTCAAGAAGAACGTCATTTGTCTATAACCTTTGTATATAAAATCTCATGTTTCTTAATCATAAAGAAACATTATTTTTAACTATACTCTTGTAGGTAAAACTTATCCTTTTTACTCTTAAAGAAATATTATTTTAACTATATCCCCAAATATATGAATACTTATATTTCTTAACCATAAAGAAGGTATGTTTTAGTTATAACATTTGTTTATATAAAATTTTGTATTTCTTAAATTATAAAGAAATATTATTTTATTATTATCGTTTAATTTGATCAAGGTCTAGGCTATAGCCCTGACTAGGGTCTAAGCCTTGAGATAATAATATTTTATTTGGACAGCACTTCTTTAATTATAAAGAAATATTATTTTCTAGATTCTCGGGCAGCACTTCGACGCTTTGCACGTATATTGAAAATCTTGATCAACAACTCCTCGGCATGCAAATCGAGGCAACGTTCGTGGGTCTCCAGGTCGGCACGGTTTACGAGGTCGTCACGCGTTACTAAGTCGACATGCAAAATGTGGTGCGTCGATCGTCGGGATTGTCGGCATGAACTTCGAGGTGTCGTCGGTATATGGTACGAATTACGAGGTTATAATTTGTCTGGTCGGGGCACGAAAACTGATATAGAGAAAGAATAATTCTAGAGAGAGTGGAGTGGTGTGAAAATGAATGTGTCATCACCCTCGTATTTATAGCTGAATTCCGGTCCCATCGCGACACGCGATGGACCCTTTCTCATGGTCATCGCGTATCGTGATGACTCATGTTATTCAGAGAACGCCACATGTCGCCACGTGGCGGACACGTGTCACTTTCTTTAACACCATCTGCCACGTATTGCCACGTGGAGGACACGTGTCATTTTCTAAGACATATGGCGTACACGTGTCACTTTCCTATTATCCTAGTCATCACGTATCGCGATGGCTAAATGTCTTGGGTCGTAGCATATAGCGATACCGCCCTTTTTGGATTTCTGTGACGTTCCCATCGCGTATCGCGATGTCTTCTTGGCTATGCCCATCGCATATCGCAATGGCTTAATAAATCAGAATTTATTATTTTTATTCCCTTTACTTCTATTAGCTTATCATATTTGGATCAAAATTTTGGGGATGTTACAATGCACATTCTCATGGATCCATCCTTCTTCTTGACGAAAAGTATCGGCGCTCCCCATTCTCATGAAGCCTTTCTCGAGAAGCTCGTCAAGTTGTTTCTTTAATTCCTTCATCTTAGTTGGCGCTAAGCGATACGGTGCTTTGGCGATCGGAGCAATACCGGGAATGATATCGATCATAAACTCTACTTCACGATCGGGAGGGATTCCAGGAAGTTTATCAGGAAAAATATCGGCAAAGTCGGAGACAATAGGCACGTCCTTTATCTCCTTTGGTTTGGATTCTTCGGCGACGTAGGCCATGAATGCAAAGCATCCTTGATTCAAACATTTGTTAGCCCTAATCTTGGAAATTATGCTAACTTGACCAGCGTCTTTGTCCCCTTCAATTCGAATAGTTCGTTTATCAGGGGCTTGAAGTTCAACGGTTTTGCTATTGCAAATGATATGAGCATGATTGTTGGATAACCAGTCCATACCAAGTACTATATCAAAACCAGCAAGAGTCATTGGCAATAATTGAATGGGCAGAATATAACCAGCTAAAAGAATTTTTCCGTATTCAAAGGCTTCGGAGATTTTGACTATTTCACCGCTAGCAGTCTCGACGCTTAGAGTTTTATTTAGTTTTGTTAATGGTTCGTTTAATAGACTACAAAAGTTATAAACTATAAAACTTAAATTGGCACCCGAATCAAACAAAACTCTAGCATAGGTGTCAATGACTAAAAACGTACCGGTGATGGTTTCTGGCATGTCAGCGGCCTTTTTAGTGTCGAGGACGAAAACTCTCGCATTGCCTTTCTTGGCTTGACCACTTCCACCCGCATCACCAGTTGCGGGTTTGTTCTTGGGGCACTCAAAGCTTAGATGCCCCATTTCCTTACAATTGTAGCAGGTCATCTTTTTCTTCCAGCAATCAGCCGGTGTGTGGCCAGGTCTATGACATGATTCACAGACAGTTGCGGTGGAAGACGGAGCGAAGTGGCATCGACCCCTATGATACCTTTTGCATGTCTTGCATTGTAGGGTGGAATTAAATCCTGGCTTGCGTTAGTCAACACTTTTGCCCTTGAAGCGGGCATTTCCTCCAGTTCTTCTTTGGTCGTTGGTTGTCACGACCTTCTTGTCTTCCTTCTTGTTGCGGACAAGGCCGCCCATGAGATAACCCGCTAACTCCATTGCGGAGTCGGCAGTTTGAGGAAGATGAAACCTCACCTTGTCGCGGATTTCTCGCGGAAATCCCCATATGTATCGGGTGACTTTGATGGACTCAGGGTTAACCAGCTGGGGAACAAGTCGACAGTACTCGTGGAACTTAGTATTATATTCGCGGAGGTTAGTTCCCACGACCTTATGATTAAGAGATTTGGTTTAGATCTGGTCGGTCTCATGCATTGGGAAGAATTTTGCCATTATCAGTTCCTTGAATTCTTCCCATGAAAGATTGTACATCACTTGTCTTCCTCTACTCAGAGTCAATGTGTTCCACCATTCCAAGACCTCGCCTTTGAACATTTGAGCGGAGTATTGTATCTTCTCTTGATCCGAACATTTGCTTATGATTACTATTGATTCCATCTCTTCGATCCATCTTACAGTAGCAATGGCGCCTTTGTCGCCATGAAATTCTTTGGGTCCAAAATACTTGAAATCCTTGAATGAACAACCACTTATCTTAAGTTTCTTAAACTCTTGTTTAACTCCACCATCAACATTTGACTCATGTACACTCTCTTCAATATGGGACGGTTTCGGACAGGATTTAATAGATTTACCAGAGAGTTCAACAGATTGTGAATGTTTAGATTGTTTGGATTGAGATCTAGCTTCAGATTCTACTCTAACAGCTTCTTTTACCATTTTCTGGATTTGTTTCATATATTTTTCAGGTATTCTTTCTTCTTGTTCTTTCTCGTGATCTTTCCCTTTTTCTCTTCTTTTCTCGGCTTCTTTTCGTGAAGCTTCATTGTTATTACTTTGTTGTGAAATTGTTCTTTTTCTTTTTAACTGAAATTTAACAAATTTCTTTTAAAACACATACTTTATTTATTTCACAATATATATATCATAACATGATATATATATATATATATATATTTACAACATTCATATACATATCATTTACTTGATATATATATATATATATGTACTTATCCTTATTATTACACATACTACCCATATAACACCAAGTTACATCACAAACACACAACTCCACCACATTCGTCCTTCTTCCATCTCCTCAATCCTTGAAAAATGTCTTTACCATTTTTGTCATCTTGCTACACTTTCGCAGAAGTTTTTCTACTATCTTTTTCTTCTTCTTTCCATCCATAGATATCTTCTTTCTCAAGTCATCTGTTTCATGCAAGGCTCAGTCCAAATGCTCCTCTTGTGACTGAGGGATCTTGTTTGGGTATCCATTCTTTGGTGGCGGATCGCGGTACCCCATCATGACTACGTCGTAGTGGTTCCTTGGGTTTGGGTATGGCGATGATGTCCCGTCGGATGGGTAATTGAAGAAAGCTTCGGCAACCTCATTCTGCTCACGGATTTCATTTGCTTGGTCTTCAATTGATGGATCTCACCATGGTAAGGTGGGAAGCTTGATGATGCTATGTTCTTGAGTTTTTCGAGATATTGCACATATGGATCGACGGAGCCATAACTTGGATTTTTGTGAGAGAATGTTTCTTCCATTGGTGTTGTTACCTCGTTAGGGTTTTCTGGATATTCCTCTTCAGGGTCCTCTTTGGATTCTTCTTCCGGATCCACCTCTTCGTCAGGGTCCTCTTCTCCCACGGGATGATCCTTCACCGTTGTTGGGGCGGGAGTCAACAAAGTCAAAGGAAGAGGTTCCGGTGTGACATCTTCGTTGGTCAGAATGGCATTGCATCCAATCGGACGAGTCGGACATAGGTTTCTCCTTGATTGGTCTGTTGGAGAGAAAAGCGTATGATGGGTGAGGATTTGGTGGTAGGTATGTCGGAGCACCAGATGGGTAATATGGCGGAATCTCAGATTGTTGATATGTTGGAATCTCGGAAGGGTGATATGTTGGGACTTCGGATGGGTGATACACAGGTATGCTTGATGGGTGGTAGCTTGAATGTCTTGAAGGATCACTTCTTGACATGAGTGGACTTTCGGGTAAGTTGATTGGACAATTCTCGGTTCCAGGGAGATATATTGGCTTGGTTCGGTCGATGTGTACAAACTGAATGAAGCTCTATATGTACTACATCAAGCTCCAAGAGCTTCGTATGATGAGTTGTCAAACCACCTACTTGTTAATGGATTTAACAGAGAGCCATTGATAAGACACTCTTCTACAAGAAAAGGGAAGAGATTTACTTCTGGTTCAAATTTATGTTGATGATATCATCTTTGGATCTACTGATGAACATATGTGTTTAGAGTTTGAGGAAGTGATGAAGTCTAAGTATTGCATGAGCTCAATGGGAGAAATGAATTTTTTTCTGGTATTGCAAGTTCAACAAAAGAAGGATGGTATATTCATTTGTCAATCAAAGTATGTGCAAGATATTTTGAACAAGTTCAAATGTCAAGACTTAAACACCGCTTATACTCCAATGGACACACATGAGAAGATGATAGCTGATGAAAAGGGGAAGCCTGTTGATGAACATGGATATAGAGCTAAGATTGGATCTTTGATGTGCCCGACTTCTTCAAGGACTGACATTATGTTTGTTGTTTGTGTGTGTGCAAGATTCCAATCATGTCCAAAAATGTCTCATATAACCGCTGTCAAGAGGATCTTTAGAAATCTGAAAGGGAAACCTGGTATGGAATATGGTATCCAAAGAACCATGCCTTTGATCTGCTTGCTTACACTGATAGTGACTATGATGGCTACAACATGAGTAGGAAGTCTACATTAGGTGGATGTCAATTCTTGGGAGGCAGCTTAGTGTCATGGAAATGCAAGAAGCAAACAACTGTGTCAATCTCTACTGCTGAAGCTGAGTACATTGCTGTATCTGCCTGCTGTGCACAAGTCCTCTGGATTCAAAATCAACTGCTGGACTATGGTTTGAATTACCTGAACACTCCTAATTTCATTGATAATACTGTTTCTTTGTTCATTGTTAAGAACCCAGTCCAACACTCAAAGACCAAGCACATTGAAATCAGACACCATTTCATTAGAGAATGTAGTGAAAAAGTGTTGAAATTAAGTATGCCCGAGACACATACTTATACTAATGTGGCTAACTGTGTTTGATCCAAGTCGGGTCATACCCAATAACAAGCTAGACAACACCAAATGTATTCTTTTAATGATTTGATCATTTAAACGAATACCGAACACTAAGTGTTTAGAGAATTGGTTTTCTAAACAAACACACTTGATAATTTAAATAAATTATCTGGATAATTTATTTATATAAATTAATTATTTAATTGGTTAAATAATTAATATAGCATGTATGTTTTATAAAATTAGTTTTATAAAATAAGAGATGGAGATGTTTTAAATGTTAAAACACAAAACAAAAAAAAAATAATAATAATAATAATTAACATAACCGGCCACCCCATGTGGGTGGGGGTTTTGGTCCAATCAAAACTTTGTCTCCATGTGATGACAACTTTATACATCTCCAATAAGATTACATGCATTTGGGTCTTGACTTGGGCATTATTATTAAAAATTTTGAATCAAGAAAATCATCCATCTCTCTCTCAATATTCACGGCTCACTTGAGCAGAATTTTGAGAGCATTGTGAGCTTGTTAAAGTGTTCATAAATCCTAGCAAACAACTTGGTGTTGTCACAAATAGCTTGGGGTATCACACTCTTGAGGTCTTCTTCTTTGGAGGCTTGCCATTCATCCACCATCATCTTCAACAACTTACTTGTTCTTCTAAAGGTAGAAGAAGGTACAATTTACATTTTGTGAGCATCTTGTTCTTGTAATTTTGATCCTTGGCTTTGGGTTTTAGTTTTAACATAATGGTATGTTTATAACTAGATTTAAAATCTAAGCTTCCGTTGCGTTTTCTAGTTAAATATGGTTAACTTGAACTTTGATAATCTTGTATAAAACCCAACAATGGCATCAAGAGCCGGTTACAAGGACTTATGTTTCTTACATGTTCATAGATTTCGGGTTTTTCATGGGTGAAAAAGGGGTCCGAAATTTTGGTGGATTTTACCCCTCATGGATTTGTAAGATCTTGACATGCATGAAAGATCTTAGGAAACCATTATTAACATTTGGATGTTGAAAATAAAAAAAAAATAATAAAAATTTTTGGGCCGTAGCCTCTTGGGGGGGGGGCCGATTTTATTTGGTGATTTTGGGCATTGGTTGCTTAGGTTGCATGCTTAGAACATTTGGTATGTTTGATTGTGTCATAACCGAAACCTAGACCTTGGATGTGTTGATTGTTGTTTGTGTATGTTGATTATGTTTATTATTCAATATGGTTGTAATAATTCATAATCTTAGGCTTGTGTAATTTATTTATTCATAAGTTGGTATGTAATAAATAGATTAGTTGCATTTTCTTTTTTTAGAAAAATATGTATTAGGATACATTTTGTAAAAATTGAAGATGCAAGAATTGGTGGATTTGGGCCTTGGACCGAAATTTTGGGCTTGTTGGGCCTCACCGGCCCATCATGGGATTCAAGCCCATTAGGCCCATAAATTTCACTCTTGGGCCCAAGAAGACTTTTGGAAGTTTGGAGCCCATTAACAAGCCCAACAAGAACACAACAACTTGGAAAGGATACTTGAAGCATTTGGATGCAAGGTCAAGTGGGAGTCAACATTCCATCCTTGTGTCATGTTTTGTCCCTTAGGTGTGACTTATGACCTATACTTGTTTCGGCTAACAAGTATGGTCAAACTTAGCGGTTCTCGGTTATGACTATATTTTGCATGTGTTTGCATGGTTGTTTGTTTTACTTATTGTAATGTGTGGTTGATAGATATTAGGATATCCAAACCGTCACATAGGAACGACAACAAGCATAAAACGGGTTCTAATATATATTTGGTAATATCGCGTCAATTAGTTTAATTAAATGGGTTTATTAAAACTAAGCGATTACTCACATATAATAAAATTGGTTTTATTATAACTTGAACCTTGAAAATTGGTTTTCAAAATCGCCATATTACTAAATGCATGTTAGGATATGGCATAATGTTTTTCAAACTAGAATATTGGAAAACTTAAAATCCCTTTTTCATAATTACCAAGGAAACAAGTCTTACACCATCCTTTTGTATGACACTTAACGTATTAGGGAACTTTAAATGGGATAAAGGTCACCTAACCATTTTGAGCAAACTAATATACTTAGGGTAATATTAACATATTTGTGGGATAAAGGTCACCTAACCACTTGTATGTTAATCTTACATGTTTATACAAGTAGGACGACTTGAATTGGAAACCATGTGATAAAGGTCACCTAAGCATGGGGATCTAATGGTGTTGATGGGATAAACATGCCAACACGAAATAAGGATTTCGAATGGTCCCATACCTCTAGAAGTTGCAAAAGGTTGCAATTGTCAAGATTGACTACCTTGTTAAATCAAATAACGGGATAAAGGTCACCTAACCGAAATTTGATTTATCGTTGGATTCTAGAATTTAATTATTATTTTAAAATTTGGAATAAAAGGGTATTAATAATTAAATTGTTTATAATACTAAAATAAAACTTTGTTAAATTTTGTAGATGGCCGCTAACAATGCAAACACCTCTACCCATAACACCCGTAACCTATCCTTAAGAACCATCCTTGAAAAGGATCGTCTAAACCATAATAACTTTATGGATTGGTATCGCAACTTGAGAATAGTTCTCAAACAAGAAGAGATATCATATGTCTTAGACGATCCCATTCCCGATGAGCCTAACGTGGAAGATGAGGAGGCGTATAACGATTGGGTCAAGTACACCAAAGATTCGGTGCAAGCCTCTTGCCTCATGTTGGGGACTATGATTCCCGAAATCCAAAAGGATTTCGAGCATCATGGGGCATACGACATGATAACTCAATTGAAGGAAATGTTCCTTCAACAAGCTAGAGCGGAACGTTTCGAAACGGTTCGAGCGTTTCATGCATGTCGTATGGAGGAAACCCAAAGCGTCTCATCTTATGTCCTAAAGATGAAAAGCTACATTGAAAAGCTTCGTAGGTTGAATTGTCCCGTCTCTAATGAGTTGGCTACGGATTTGATCCTCAACTCTTTGACCAAAAGGTTTGAAACCTTTGTCATGAACTATAACATGAACGGGTGGGACAAAAGCATTGGTGAGCTTCACGCAATGCTAAGAACGGCCGAAGCGGGAATGGGTAAAAGGGTTTTACCCGTTCTAACAATCAATGAAGGGAAAAGGGGACATAACTCCAACCCCAAAGCAAGTGTTGCTAAGGGCAAGGGCCACGTCCAAGGAAAGGGAAAGAGGAAAGCCATCACGCCCATCAAACCGAAGGAAAAAAAGCAAAAGGTTGCGGCGCAAGATCCATGCTTTGAGTGTGGAGAGATAGGTCATTGGAAAAGGAATTGTCCGACCTATCTCAATGCGTTAAAAGATAAGAGGGATGCGGGGCATACCTCAGGTATTATCTTTACTATACATATTGAACTAAATGTTATTTCTTCAAATACATGGGTACTTGATACCGGATGTGGAACTCACATTTGCAATTTGTTGCAGGGGTTCAAAAGAAGTAAACAACTCAACAAAGGGGACATTAGTCTCTTTATGGGCAATGGAGCAAGAGTTGAAGTCCAAGCCCAAGGAGACTACTTGTTAAAGCTTCCAAGTGGTTTGGAAGTAATTTTGAAGAATGTTTTGTATGCTCCTAAGTTAAGGAGAAACATTATTTCCGTGTCCCTTTTAAAACAATGTGGCTTTGATTTTAAATTTATGGATTATGATATTCATGTTTTGATGAATGGCATATTTTATTTTAAAGCTATACCCATGAATGGTATATATGAAATAGATCAAAGTGGTATATCACATAGTAGTTCAATGTATAATATCAACACCAAGAAACTCAAGAAGGACTTGGGTGATCCCTATCTTTGGCATTGTCGCCTTGGACATATAAGCAAGAATCGCATGCAAACTCTTCGCAAGAGTGGTATTCTAGAAACAAATGAGTATGATTCATTTGATGTATGTGAATCTTGTTTACAAGGCAAAATGACAAAGCAACCCTTTAATAAAACTTTTGAAAGGTCAAAAGAATTATTGGGTATCATACATTCGGATGTATGTGGTCCTTTTAGACCAATGACTAGGAATGGTGAAAGATACTTCATTACCTTTATTGACGATTATAGTCGATATGGTTATGTGTACTTAATGAAACACAAAGATGAAGCTTTTGAAATGTTCAAAGACTTCAAAACTGAAGTAGAAAGACAACTCAAGACCACAATCAAAGTACTTCGTAGTGATAGAGGAGGTGAATACCTAAGTGGTGTTTTTCAAGATCATCTTAAGAGTTGTGGAATTATTTCACAACTTACTCCACCTGGAACACCACAACATAATGGTGTGTCTGAAAGGAGAAATCGTACCCTATTAGATATGGTTCGATCGATGATGGCTAGAAGCACTTTACCTCTATCATTTTGGGGCTATGCTTTACTTTCCGCTGTTCGCATATTGAATATGGCTCCAACCAAGAAAGTGGAGAAGACACCTTTTGAAGTATGGCATGGAAAAGCTCCATCGCTATCATTCTTAAGAGTTTGGGGTTGTGAAGCTTATGTAAAGCAATACACCCCAAACAAATTAGAAGTCCGATCCACTAAGTGTATCTTTATAGGTTATCCTAAAGATGATTTAGGATATTACTTTTACGATCCTAGTGAGCAAAATGTTATTATTGCTCGAAAGGGTAAGTTCTTGGAAACTAAGTTCCTTGAGGAAGGAACTAATAGTAGAACAGTGAAATTTGATGAGGATCAAGAATCACAAGATGATACACAATTGGTTGATACTAGCACTCAACAAGAGGTTGTTGAAAGTGATCAAGTGGTTGATCAAAACACACAAAACGTTCGCAGATCTGGTAGAGTTAGCAATCCACCTGAAAGATATGGATTTTTTGTAGAAGGTTGCTACGTGGTAGATTCTGATGAACCAACCACATACCGTGATGCAATGTCCAAGAATGATTGTGACAAATGGCTTGAAGCCATGAACGTTGAGATGCAATCCATGTATGACAACCAAGTTTGGGAATTGGTTGAACTACCACTCAACTCCAAAGCTGTTGGAAGTAAGTGGGTTTTCAAAAGAAAAACTGATATGCATGGAAACTTGGATACTTATAAAGCAAGACTTGTAGCTAAAGGTTTCACTCAAACTCAAGGGGTTGATTATGATGAAACTTTTTCGCCTGTGGCAATGCTAAAGTCTATTAGGATATTATTTGCCATAGCTGCATATTATGATTATGAAATTTGGCAAATGGATGTCAAGACCGCTTTCCTAAATGGATATCTTGAGGAAGATGTCTATATGGTTCAGCCTGAAGGTTTTGTCGATCCAAAACATCCTAATAAAGTATGCAAGTTAAAGAAATCAATCTATGGATTGAAACAAGCATCTAGAACTTGGAATCATCGTTTTGATGAAGAAATCAAAAGTTTTGGATTCATCAAGAACGCTGATGAGGCTTGTGTGTATAAGAAAGCTAGTGGGAGTATAATTACCTTCTTAGTATTGTATGTCGATGACATTCTACTATTTGGAAATGACATTCCAACCATGGAAAGCGTTAAGGCTTGGCTTGGAAGTAGATTTTCCATCAAGGATCTTGGTGAAGCTGCCTATATTTTGGGAATAAAGATCTATAGGGATAGGTCAAGGCGCTTGATAGGTTTGAACCAAAGTACATACATTGATAAGATCTTGAAAAGGTTCAAGATGGAAAACTCCAAGAAAGGTTTTGTACCTATTCAAAGAGGGACCATATTGAGTTCAGCTCAATGTCCAAGCTCAAAGGGTGAGCAAGAGACGATGAAACAAATCCCATATGCTTCTGCTATAGGATCCATCATGTATGCGATGATATGTACTAGACCGGATGTGTCATGCGCTTTGAGCATGACAAGCAGATACCAACAGAATCCAGGAAACAGTCATTGGATGGCTGTTAAGAGCATATTGAAATACCTTAGGAGAACTAAGGATATGTTTCTGATATATGGATCTGGTGAGGAGGAACTCGCTATAAAAGGTTACACGGATGCGAGCTTCCAAACTGATCGAGATGATTCTCGATCACAATCTGGGTATGTGTTCACTCTTAATGGAGGAGCTGTCTCTTGGAAGAGCTCAAAACAGGAAGTGGTAGCATTGTCCACTACAGAATCAGAATACATCGCCGCTTCATTGGCAGCTCAGGAAGCTGCATGGTTGAAGAAATTCATTACTGATCTAGGGGTGGTCTCTTCCATTCAAGACCCCCTAGAAATCTTTTGTGACAACGAGGGTGCGATTGCACAAATCAAGGAACCTCGTTCACACCAAAAGACAAGGCACATAGAGCGGAGATTCAACTACATAAGGGATGAAGTTGAAAAAGGAAAGATATGTATTCGCAAAGTTGGAACTGATCAAAATCTTGCGGATCCATTCACGAAGCTCCTAGAAAGACCGAAACATGAGCGTCATGCGAGTGGCTTAGGACTTCGATATTCTAGTAATTGGATTTGATCTATTTTGTATTAAAGTTTAAAAGACTTTTGTAATTTAACTCTTTTATATGATTATGGAATCTTGAGTTAAATTCTAATTTTGCATGTTTAATCCATGAATAAGTTATCTTATTCTAAAAGTCCGTAGTCGACCACATTTGTGGGAACAAATATGAAGCAAGACTATTATGAACTAGGTTTGGTGGATATTCATAAGAAATGAATATGGAGCATAGGTTTGCTGCCAAAGTTCATAGATATTTGTGGGATACAAATATTGGACTGACCCGCTCTCAATATTACTACATGGAGTCGATTGACTTGATCATTAGTAATCTTGAGTAAAGGAGAATTTCATATTATCCTTAGACCTGAGATGTATATTGGGTCTTGATTTTCACCAAGTATTACACTTTGACTCTCCCCTTCGCTATTCGTAAAAGATGGTACATAAGGATGAGCTCAGGTGGAGTATAAAAGTGATAGTGAGAGGCGTATACAGTCAAGATGGAATTTGTTCCTCTTATGTGTTGAGAGTTTAGATGTCTAAGGCCTGATAAAGTTGAATTGTAAAGAGAATGATCGCCTATGTCTCTTAGATCCAACATGACATCTAGCAACAAAGGGATATAATGATAGATTCACCTAAATCATATCAAGTAAGGGACTTGAAGGGATGATGTTATTGAATGGCACTTCGTCAAACACATTAGGGGTGGTGAACTGTTGTTAGGCAGTATTCACCACTTGCATTAATTTTCTATGTATCTCGTGCAAGTGGGAGATTGTTGAAATTAAGTATGCCCGAGACACATACTTATACTAATGTGGCTAACTGTGTTTGATCCAAGTCGGGTCATACCCAATAACAAGCTAGACAACACCAAATGTATTCTTTTAATGATTTGATCATTTAAACGAATACCGAACACTAAGTGTTTAGAGAATTGGTTTTCTAAACAAACACACTTGATAATTTAAATAAATTATCTGGATAATTTATTTATATAAATTAATTATTTAATTGGTTAAATAATTAATATAGCATGTATGTTTTATAAAATTAGTTTTATAAAATAAGAGATGGAGATGTTTTAAATGTTAAAACACAAAACAAAAAAAAAAAAATAATAATAATAATTAACATAACCGGCCACCCCATGTGGGTGGGGGTTTTGGTCCAATCAAAACTTTGTCTCCATGTGATGACAACTTTATACATCTCCAATAAGATTACATGCATTTGGGTCTTGACTTGGGCATTATTATTAAAAATTTTGAATCAAGAAAATCATCCATCTCTCTCTCAATATTCACGGCTCACTTGAGCAGAATTTTGAGAGCATTGTGAGCTTGTTAAAGTGTTCATAAATCCTAGCAAACAACTTGGTGTTGTCACAAATAGCTTGGGGTATCACACTCTTGAGGTCTTCTTCTTTGGAGGCTTGCCATTCATCCACCATCATCTTCAACAACTTACTTGTTCTTCTAAAGGTAGAAGAAGGTACAATTTACATTTTGTGAGCATCTTGTTCTTGTAATTTTGATCCTTGGCTTTGGGTTTTAGTTTTAACATAATGGTATGTTTATAACTAGATTTAAAATCTAAGCTTCCGTTGTGTTTTCTAGTTAAATATGGTTAACTTGAACTTTGATAATCTTGTATAAAACCCAACAAAAAGGTCTAATAGAAATGAAAAGAGTTGACACTAGTGACAACTTGGCAGATTTATTCACCAAGCCACTAGATAGAACAATATTTCACTTTCTATTGAAAGCATTAGGCATGATCAACTCTGATGAAGTCTGATTAATGATGTGTGTTCATTGTGCTAACTGACTATCTTTTGAAAAGTCTTGATGATGAGTTGTGTTTTATCTATGAATATGTGGTTATACTTAACTAATATGTGCTTTGAATGACTATATATGTGACTTAGGTGTCTATGATGCTTAGGTTTGATTTCAGAATCTGTTGATGATATCTTGATAAGTGTGTCCACATTTGATTTGAAATGTTAATCTGTATGCTTATCTGGTATTTTTGAATATGTTGGATAATTTGATATGATGATGTGCTAAGACAGGATAGAATATGCATAACTAATCTTGGTTGAACATTATGTTAAGTCTGCTTGTGTTATTCCATGTCACTCATGTTCTTATTATTCTTGAATATGTTACTCTTTGCTTGTGTCAAAATTAAGTTTTGTGTTAAACTTGTATGCTCAAATGAATATTTTTCTAAAGAAGTCTTACAAATCATTTTTGACAAACAGAGCAGGTTGATGGTGCAGAGATATGATAATATTATTCAGTTCAAGCTTTATAGAAGCTCAAAAGGTTGTCAATGAAAATTGATCCAACCTTGTGGGAAATGATAGTAGATTGATTATTTATGCCAGTCATATGGATTTAATAGGCTTAAAAGACTATTAGTGCAATCATTAATAAGTATGGTTGCTTTACATGATGTGTAATAACTAAGATGATATAAACATAATAAATATGCTAAGCTTAATGTGGAGATACATTGTTGAACATGCATGTTTCAAGATAAATCTCTCCGAATGATAGGAAGAAAAGTGATTATCCAGTCATACATGAGCCTGTTGGTATTTGGTCACTCAAAATGGAACATCTTATAGATATGACAAAGAACAAAAGTGAACAAATGTTTTATAATCAACCAAAAGTTGAAAATGTTCACAAATTTTGAAAGAAAATCAAACAATGAGGGTTAAAACTAGAACTACAGATGTGGGCCATCATTATAAGTCCTAAACACCTTGAATGGATGGCTAGTAAGTCCGTATTGCGTGGCATGTAAGTCCAACGTTTAACCTCAACTGTTTGAAATGTTTTGAAAATAAAAATTCATTAAGAAAGGTTATATGTTCTGTCATAAAAATATTTTGACCAAATATCAGGGGGTTGAAGTCAAATTGGGGTGATCTGGAGAAAGCCAAATAAGCTTTGAGAAGAGATATGGAACATCATAGTACAATAAGTATTATCCATTTTTGTATTATGCACTAAAATGAACCTTAAGCATTTCACCAAAGTAATGAAATCCATGCTAAGTTATATACCTGCTATTAACTTGCCCGATATATCAAAATAATGCTGAGAATGAAGTATTGAAAGGTGACTTAATCAATATGATCCCATGTTGAGATCTTTTCATAAAAGAGAAAAAGATTTGGAAGGATATAACTGAAATTTGTTCTCATTATGCACCATTTGCTCTTAACTTTGAAATTTAAGGAGAAAACTGTTTAAAAAAAAGTTTAAGTCATGCATTTTAACCTTGAATATGTCTGCAAATGTTATTTCGAGTAAACTTTGATGTTTTTAAACTTTCGAGTAAACTTAGATGTTTTTATTTTAAGTTAACTCATTCGAGCAAACTTGATGATTACTTGATTTGAAAAGAACTATTCACGTATTATCGAGTACACTTTGATGATTATGTACTTTTGAGTAAAATTGGTTGTTTTGAAGGTTATCTTCATCAAGCACAGTTGATGAATATGTGATACATGTATGAATATACTTTAAATACGTGTTTCGAGTAAACTTGGGTGTTTTAGTTGAAATTTGTATTTGTCTAGCATACTTCATAGGTTTAGATTGAATTCCATAATATATTCTGAAATTACAAGTGCTTTTAAGTAAACTTTGTTTACCGAGCAAACTTCATGTTTAGAGCACACTTGAGTATTATTATAATAATTCAAGTATTCTCCAAGCATACTTGTATATTTCAAAAGTTTTTCATGCAAACTTTACTTTGTGAGTGTACTGTATGCTCTGAGCAAGCTTATGTACTAAATTTAATACATCAAGTTTCCTCAAGCACACTTTGCATTTTTAAGGTATTGACGAGTAAACTTCACTTTGAAAGTATTCCTGAGTATATATTTCTAAAACTTAGTAACGTTTTGCTTTTCTAAGTATAATCGAGTAAGGTTAGCATTAATAAGGTATTCAAGCAAGGTTGACAATTAGAAATATCTCTAAGTTATTATTTTGGGATCTTTATTGATCTCGAGTAAGGTTGCTTATTTTATGAATTATACTTGATTATTTAACTTGTGATTTAGTTCTCGAGCAATCTAGTATATTCGAGTAAGCTTCCTTCATCTTATCCACTTAGTTTATTTTTAATTAATTACTTTAAAATACCTAAGCAAACTCTGGGACGAGCAAGCTTTGGAAATAAACTTTATCGAACAAGCTTTATGCTGCTATATTTAAAATTGGGTTTTTGGCAGTATTCTTATGCTAAGCGACAAAATTCATTTAAAACTCACTTTCAAATGTGTACACAGCGTACACTATATAAGGGGGACTTAGAAAAAAATTTTATTTCACCTGTTTTCCCTCTTTCTCACTTGCATTATTTCCTACTTGCTCGCTACCCATAATCTCAATATTTTGCTAAAAATCCTAACCTAAATTGGTCATCCAACTTAAACCAACTCGGTAAGCTTCAATTGAATGAATTCCAACACTCATTGTATTGGTTTAGGGCTTCAATTTCACATTTACTAACATCTCTATTTTCTGTGTAGGTTATTAAGTTGTCGAAGAACAGGTTTTTAAAGACTATCTTTTATTTTTTTCTTCAAATATAACTTAATACATGATAAAGCTATGAACTTTAATGACTAATTGTTTCTTTGAATGTGTCCTTGTGTGTGTTTGTGCAGATATGACGTATCCGTTCTAGAAGAAGCATAACATGTGCGCCTTTCTCTAAGTCACGGTGGAGAATAAGCCTGTAGAGTTGATGATTCGATGGCTGCTACACTCTAATCTTCACTTCTCTTTCACTGAAAGCCCTATTATATACATAAACCATCATTTGGATTTCTGGAATTCTGCCGAGTTAGAAGATGATGAACTTGGACGAAGAATTGAGGCCACCGTGGCGGGACAAGATGTCGAAATCATGGAGAACTTGATAAGGGCCAGTCTTTAGTTGAACGATAAAGTGGATAATCCGATATTCTTTACTACCCATAGATTTTTGAGGATTTTTCAAGAGACAATGGGTTATCAAGAAGATGTGGATGAATGGCAGGTAAAGAGGGGGAAGTTTTCCATTTTGTATAGATTTCTTATACATCACATTATATAAGGATTCACACCGAGGAGGGGTACTTGGACCCTCATGAGTAGGAAAATTGCCAATTCCACCGTTGCAATCATCTACAACCAACCTTTCAACTTTTCAAGGCTCATTTTTGAAGGTTTGGTGAGTAATCTAAGGAAGAGAAAGGATGACATATTCTTGGTCTATCCCAGAGTTTTACAAATAATTTTTAATATTGTATGCCCTAATCTACCAACCTTGGGCATGACACATGTATTGCAAGATCCAAAAGTCTATAGAAGGATTGCTAGGTTGGGGGCTACAAGAATCTTCAATCCTGAAGTAGAGTATGACATTCTCCCACGGATAGTTGACAACAATATGGAGATAATGGAGGTGCTAGAGTCACCAAGAGTGACTTCTGATGAGGATGATGATGGGAATGAGTCTGATGATGATAATGATGGTGGAGATGATGATGGTGGTGATCAAGTTGATGGGCAGGAGGAGGAGATGATGAATGTGGATGATGTTGTCCATGCTATGGTAACTACCTTAATTGATCAAGCTCAGGGGGGGGACATCAACCTTTGACAATCCTATTCCTACACCACCCACCTCACCCCAAACTCAATCACCACCCCAATACCAAACCCAAGACCCATACATTCCATCCCCACCAACTTCACCACAAGCACAAACCCAATCACCACCCCAATACCAAACCCAAGACCCATACATTCCATCCCCACTAACTTCACCACAAGCACAAACCCAAACCCAAACCCAAACCCAAATACCATACCAACCTGAAGATGAACCTTACATACCTGAACACATCCCAGCCCCCACCTTATAAACCAACCAAATACACCATACCAATCCCCAACACATTCCCAAACATCTAACCAACAACATATTCCTACCTTCCAAATCATACACACATATACACCTACAATCCAAAACAGAAACCCATTACCCTCAACTAGTGAAAACATAATAGAAAGCCCACCCCATGAAACCCACCAAACCCCCAAAATCCTGGCCCATTTCCTATCTCACCAATAAACTCCCCTTCCCCTGATGCCAAGTTGAGATTACTTGACAAGCATATGAATGTTTTAATTGAAATTATGACTTAAAGAGGAAGAATGAGGAATTAAAGAATAAGAATGCTGACTTGGAATCCCAATTGACACAGGATTTACATCGGATTCTGTGAAGACCTTATCTCCGGTGCGGAAGCGTTAATATAGTCGTTACTATACGGTGTGGAGCTCGGATCTAGGGTTAGGATCGAATCGCACTCGTATTCACTCTTGAAAAATGTTTGAACGGATGAGGTGTATTGGGAGAGAGCCTGATTTGATTAACAATCAATAATAAAGTAGGATGAACAATTGTAATCAAAACACAAAAGATAGAAATGGTAGTATGATTAATATTAGCCGAAAGATTCACACAAAGATGAAACACTCATACATACATTCATACACAAAATCGATTAAGAAATATCAGCCGCCACCAGGAGAGCTCATCCTGGAGGCGGAGACTCTCTCAAAGGGATAAAAACCTAAATCTCACACATACACAATACACTCACTCATACTAGACAAATGAAAAAAAAACATCTATTTATACTAGTCTAGCATGACTTGGTCTTCAAGCCATCCCCCCTTGGTTGTGACCAAATAATATATTTTTCACCCACATATAAATTCGATGCATTGGTCTAAAATACAAGTCCCAACAATCTCCCCCTTAGACCGATGCCATCGAATTTCTTCCATGATCACCTCGTAACTTGTTCTCTTTTGTTGAAATTCTCCCCCTCACGTTAAGCTTCTCCCATTGTTCATTTCGAATTATCACTCTTATACCACTTCTGGATATAATTGTATGGGCATATGAGCGAAGCTTTGAACTTCAAAGATCAACTTCAAGTAACAAGGTCATCACAAAAAGAAATAAACTCAATGTGATCATCAAATAATCTTCAATTCTTCAAATTTGTCTCTTCCCTTGTAAATCATCTTCAAACCATTCCCTGAATCAAGATAGCATTCAAATCAACCATAACCCGTTCTTGACTGTTCAAGTGACTACTTCATAGGAGGTTAAACTCTACTAATCATCCTTTCAACATTGTTGCTCAAGATGACTCTATCTTCTCATCCGTACTAGGAAATCTGAAAACTTACAAACAATGAAACATCTTTGAAAAAACCTTGGATTATTGATCTTGATCAACTTTTCGTTAATTTGAGTCTTTTACTTGATTTGAAGCATGCCATTTGCAATGAAATTCAAAGATTTTTACTCCCTCAATTTCATTGAAATTGTCTTTAATAAATGTGTCTTCAAATCAAGTGTGGGTGAAACAATCTTGATCATCCTCATCAAGATTGTAAAAATCTCAGATAAACATATTCAAAAGTTGGTTGACACTTAATGTGATTAAATCCTTAAGCTTGGTCAACACTTGTTCTTGTAAAGCTCTTGATGAAGTCGTGAAATTTGATGTGGTTTGAATTCCATAAGCTTGTTGATGATCAAAGAAAAATTACCAAAATACCCCTGGGTATATATTTTCCATAGAGAACAGCTTGGTCAAACAGTCAACGGCACCAAAAATCTCAAAAGTTTCTTCAAAACCTTGAAATGTTTCACAAACTCTGTTTCCTAGCACACAGTGTGCTCGGGATCATTTTCCTAGCACAAAGTGTACCCGTAAAGCAAAACACTTGTGATTTTTCAACTTTCAACTAGCACAAAGTGTACCCGGAAGCACTTTCCTAGCACAAAGTGTACCCGGAAAGCCAAAGTGTGCTCGTATTACTTAGTGCTCGGAAACAAAAGTGTGCTCGGATTACTTAGTGCTTTTTCATTTTCCACCAAACATGCTCGGAGGCAAAAGTATGCTCGGGAGCAAGGGTGTGCACGACACAAACTTGAGTTTTCTCTTCACAAGCATAATTGTTCAAGACAAAACAAAGTATGCTTGAAAAGAGTCTGCTCGAATAAATAACAAAGTGTGCTCGAGACTTAAAGAAAATAGTTTTCTTGAGAAGACAAAGGATATGCTCTGGGTTTCATAAAGTATGCTCGAATTTGATGTGCTCGATATAAGACGTGATCGAAATAACCTGTGCTCGAGCCAAACAAAGATGTGCTTGGGCAAAACACCTCATGTGCTCGAAGCAACACTTAGTCATTTTCCATACTCGAGTTCAGTCTTATATGATCATAGTATGCTCGAGACACCAAAACTTCATTTCTGCATAATCAGTTACTGATTTGCCCTTGCAGAACCTGCTCGAATATTCACTTTGCATCTGCTGTAACAAACAATGATGAAATTGCCTTCAGTACTTGTTCATTCTTGACTTGTACATTCTCCTTATCAGTTTGTACCATCAGCAATATTTTTCAACACACATCTACTGTTTGTGCAGCACGAGCACACAAAACTCTAATTTTTCAGATCCAGAAACAAGTTTCGTAAGTTGAAATAAGTCACTGTAGCAATATCCACTCTATCTCGAAATCAAAGAAACCTATCTTCATATCATAATCAACCTTTTCAGATCTGGAAATCATCAAATGAACAGTGTTGCCACAAAACGAGCCAAATAACACTATTACATCATATCTAGACCATTCTGACCAAATAAACATGAAATTGATGTTGGATCTCCAAACGAGTCATCAACCCAAACATCAATCCATAAACTTTTCTCCGAATCATAAAATGATTTCAAAACCCCCAAAAATAATTTCAACGAACTTCATCGTTTAACGTCCATGGTGGATTCAAGAGCGAAATGAATCTGTTCAGCGGTTAGTCTGAACGATTCGGTAACCCAGGCTCTGATACCAATTGTGAAAGAACCGAGCCCCGGTGCGGAAGCGTGAATAATCAGTATTAACGGTGGAGCTCGGATCGGGGTTAGGATCGAATCGCACTCGTATTCACTCTTGAAAGATGTTTGGACGGATGAGGTGTATTGGGAGAGAGCCTGATTTGATTAACAATCAACAATAAAGTAGGATGAACAATTGTAATCAAAACACAAAAGATAGAAATGGTAGTATGATTAATATTAGCCGAATGATTCACACAAAGATGAAACACTCATACATACATTCATACATACAATCGATTAAGAAATATCAGCCGCCACCAGGAGAACTCATCCTGGAGGCGGAGACTCTCTCAAAGGGATAAAACCCTAAATCTCACACATACACAATACACTTACTCATACTAGACAAATGAATAAAAACATCTATTGATACTAGTCTAGCATGACTTGGTCTTCAAGCCATCCACCCTTGGTTGAGACCAAATAATATATTTTTCATCCACATATAAATTCGATGCATTGGTCTAAAATACAAGTCCCAATAGATTCAAACCTGGGTCAGTGAGGTTGAGAAGACCTTAGCTACACCAAAACGGGGGAGAATTCACTTGCTGCACGTCTTTCTGGTGGGGGTACAGCCAAATCAAGATCCTTCTATAGTTGTGGACCGAGGAAGATTCGAGGGACAATGTGGTTGATGATAATGTGCTTAGAACTCTTAGTGACATATATGAAAGTGAAAAAGGAAGATGATGAGGAGGAGAGAAGTGATGAGGGGTATGAGACTGATGTATCTGATGAGGTTGTTCAAGACTATAATTTGAATGAAAATGATGATCTAGTGGTGGAAAAGACTGTGGTAGATGAGTAGGAGAGGGAGGTTGAAGAGATGGTGAATGATGCTGAAAAGCATGTTGACGATGAGATGACTGAGGCTCAAACTGATGTAATGGTTGAGGCTGACAGTGGCACTGAAGAGATGGTGATCTCAGGTGAAACTGTAGTTTAACTGACAAAACTGAAGAGTTAGTTGATGATGATGATGTGACATCAAAATTAAAGGAGATGGATGAGGAAATGAATTTTTTGATGAAATTGATAACTTCCCACCAACTGTGGTGAGGGAAGTAGGTCCTTCCAGACCTGAAACTGTGGAAGAAGAGAAGAGGATATTAAAGGGGAAGACAGTGGCTGAACATTAGGGCCAACTACAACCCTTGAAGCTGAAAAAGATACAATCAAGTGATGAAGTTCTGTTTGTTGATGAGTCTACTGAAGAGGCCATCAAAAGACATGACAACATTGTAGGTGAATGGTTGTACAGGGAGTTGCTTAACAGATTCTTATCTGATAAAGAAATTGAGGAACAAAGAATAATGCTAGAGCAAATTGAATTGAACAATAATCTTGATGAAGAAAAATGGGAGATTGATCAGGAAGTGATAGAAGGGTTGCTGAGGTTGCAGCAGACGGAGGATGCTGACAACTCACTTGCAATTGTTATATACAATTTCCAGCAACCCAAATCCCCAGAAACAAAATCCAAATCTTCTGAGCTTAAACAGACTACACCCATTGCTACTGATAAGACTGATATTGAACCCATTCCTACTAATGAGCCTAACGTTGAAAATTCTGATAGGCAGTTGGTGTCTGAAATCTATGATGCCAAAACTGTTAAAGATGAGTTGGTGAAGAGGGCCAGTGAGATGATGAATCAGAGTTTGATTGATGAAGTTAGCACAGATGAGAAGCGTTGGCCATCTTATGTGATAAAATATGTGAGAAAAAAGAAGATATACGGTGATAAATTTTCTGAAGAGACAATGCCCAAAAAGAAAAAGAACCCTATTTTGGTTGTGCCCGTACAAGCTGTGAAGCCAACTGATCTTGATAATGAGCCAGAAGTTGATGAGACCAAGATTGATGCACTAATTGATTTATCTGATATAGAAGATGAAGGGGTTGATTCTCCTCATGTGAACATGACTTAAGTTCACAGAGAGAATATTCAAACCATGCTGGATGATTCTAAGAAAGAAAATCCCAAAATCATCAACCTAATGCATCATGGCTATGAATTTGAAAGCAAGCTGCAATTACTGACGAAGAGTTGGAAGTTTTGCTTGAAGAGAAAGTGAAAGAGTTGAATAAAATAAGGGATTTAAAGAACAAAAACACCCAAAGATATCTAGCTTAACTGAGGCTTCATAATTTTTCTGAAAAACAATTAAGCCACATGAGCTATGATGATCTTGAAAGTGTCTACAATTCAACAATAAAAAGATTAAAAGAAGAAGAGTGGGAAAGAATGAAGAAGAAAACTGCTGATCAGAAAGACAAACTTGAGAATCTATACAGCAAATATGGTGGTAAATGCAAGTTTTTAATTGATCATGGTGTTGCCATTGAACATGTTGAGAATATGAGTAAGAAAGATATAGAAGAAAGATTTAAGAAAATCTCTGAGAAAATTCACTCTTGTTCAACTTCTAGTAAAAGAAAATCAAGAGTGATGACTCTAGCTGAGAAGGAGAAAAAGGAATCGGCTGATGAGAAAAAGTTGTTATTTGAAAGACTGGTGATTGCAAGGGGTGAAGGGGAAAATTTGAAAGACATGAGTTCTGATGAAAAGCTGGAGCTTTATGAGTCTGAGTTGAAGAAATACAATGAAGAATTGAGTGAACAATCTAAACCAACTCAGGCTCCACCTAAAATAATCCAGGTAAAACCAGAACCTGTTGAAACTGCTATGAAAAAAAATTTACTGCCTTAGGAAAATGAGAGCAAGATCAAGACCTTGAAAGGCTTAATGATGAGAAAAGGCATGGCAGAGAGTGTGTTTGATAATCTTGGAAAAGCTTAACTAAAAGAACTATTTTATACTAAGAAAGAAAACTAGGAGAAGTTAGAAGAGGAACAAAGGAGGTTGTTGTCGTTTCAGTGTGGACCAGGGGGGGGAACCTATAAAAACACAAAGATCAACCCCATCTGAGTCATTTGATAAAGAAGTTATAGAGATGATTACAACTCCGGCAAAAGAAGGGGGGTTATCTCAAATTGGTGATGATGACAAAAGATCAGATTATAAATCTTTATGAACAAACTAGGCATGTGAGAAAACCAGTATCCAAAACGAAATATACTCCAAGAGTCTTCATAGTAAGTGTCCCAATACCAACCATAAGATCTAAACTTTAGAGGCAACAAAGTCCACCAACTGATGTGGACCTACCAAAGAAGATGAACTTTAATGCAAGAACAAAAACAATAAAGGTAATAATGTCCAGTGGTGATTTAAAGAACGTTGTTTTCAAGGATGACTTCCAAGATTACAAGAGAGAACAACTTGAGGAGATGGCAAGGATGAATTTGTATGACTATCAAGATAGACAGAGGTTTGCCGGACAACAAAGGAATGAACCTACTAAATATTTGAAAGTACAATCCAGGAAGGGATTTCCTTTGTTAAACAAAAAGAGGAAGCTGGAACTCTTAAACTTTGAAAGAACCAAGAGGCAGAGGAAAATGATTGATATAATGATGATTGAGGCTTCGTTCAAACAGACAACCAGATATTCAAACCCTCTTGCCAACATGAGAGAGTGCAAAAGTATGAGGCAGCAGATGACCAGGCCGAACTAGGAGGTCCAGGAAAATGGCAGGATTTCTAAGATAGTTTTTGAACCAAAAGACCAATCTGTTATCTTAAGAAATTCTGATGGACTGGCTTTGGGCATTACTGAACACGACACTGACTTGGATTTTCTTCACGTGGAGGATTTAAATGAGATAATAAGATGGAATATTCCTTCTTGGCATCCACACCACAAGGAGATATATTTATTCAAAGACAAGGCTGTTGTTGTAGTATTTAACAGAAGGAGAAATGTTGGGAGCTCTGAAAAACAAAGACCTGATTATCTTTTTGTTGAATTTATTTGTAATGTCCATGTGACAGAATTCTCCTATGTAAATTTTTCATTAAGTAATGTAATTTTGCTTTTGGAAAATTTGATGTGTATTTTGAAAAGTCTATGTAACCAATGGGTGTTTTGGTGCAGCTGAGTTTGTTCTAATCTAGGGGAGATTGTTTGGATGAGAAAATGACTAAGGAATATTGGAATCTTCTCAACATCCTTGGAAAATAACTAAGCATGGAAACTTAAGCATCTAAGCAATCTTAAACTTGGTCAAGAAAGGTTTAATAATAACTTGAAGGAAGTTATTGAAGAAATTACTCCAAGGACTTCTCACGAGAAAGGTTCAACCTCGAGCAAGCTATAGTGTCACCAGCACACTTGAACTTGTTTAATAAGTTAAAAGATAAAAAGGTTGAAGGGACCCAAGAAGAACAAATTTGCTCTTAGGATATATATCAAGAAAAGTTTGATATTATCATGAAGATTGAAGTCTGCTTGATGAATATTTTCTAAGGAAAATATTCTAAGTAAAGCTTACTCGAAGAACTGTTCCCAAGCACACTTAATGGTTATCAGGTCTACTCGATAAGGACAAAATCTACAAGCTTACTTGAAGACCCGTCTACACTTATAATATTTTGTAATATCTTTGAATATGTTAAGAATCAATGATTAGGGTTTCTAGAAGGTGTCGGGGCGGGCCTATTTAAGGAAATTTTAGGGCATGCCTATGACACAACGGACACTGAGCGAATATTGTGATTTTACGGTTGTCTTTATCTTGTACGGAAAAGCTGCCAAAAATACAAACATTCCACCTAGACACCCTAACTGATTTTCATTGTATCCTTCACAATATAAATGGAAATTTTTTGAGTCTCTTTGTGTATGTTACATTTCTGTCCATTAAGAAATTTCTTAACTATTAGTGTTTCCGCCATTAGTACTTATTGGTTGTTCACAAAAGCAGTATTTCATAACCTTCTTGTCGACACGTTTGTGTGGGTTACGAGAGTGATTAAGTGAGATAATCGGGATCGACATTTTATAATATATTGCAGGTAATATTGCGGATATTAAAACGGTGGTTGTTATATCAATCGGTTGTTGTCGCAGTTGATTTTGGTTGGAATCACACCTCGAGCCAATGATTATTCTTTTTTGATCTTTTTTGCTTGAATCGCCTTTTGATTATTTGTATCAATTTCGTATATAATATAATTGTGTAACTAGCTGGTTTACCCGCGCTTCACAGCGCGTGCATGCCATTGTCGGTTATTATTTTTGTTACTTACTGTTATTATCTGGGAAAAACATAGAAACCTAACTTTAACATATGGAGTTTTACATCTAACTATACTATTAAAGCAATATGCTTTAAGTCCATTTCCTCTCTTCCTATTGGTTGTTGAATAAACATTCCATGTATATCAATCACTTCTCTAATTTCCATCTTAATAAAGTAAATCAATAATATATTTAAATAAGATACAATCAATTCTCTTTAATTATTCTCTTTCAAATTTAATTTAATTTTAATCTTGAATCTTTTATAATTATCTTTCAAGTCAATAATTATAATTCATACTTTTGACTCCGGCTAATTAAATTCATTTTGGGGAATTTCTAGGCAATTAACGATATTTACGAAATTATCACTACTAAACTATATCATATTAAAAATAACAGGTCAAATACTTATTCATTTTGGTGAGGTAATTACTATTTAACATTTCTCTTAAAATAGTATTACCAGAAAAATTACAGTCGTGTCACATTAACAATTCAATTTTAATGTATTTTAAATAATAGATAATTTTGATAATTAATTTATATTTCATCAACAGGATTCAATATGCATATATTACGGATTTAAGTTTAAATATAATTGGTTCTAATATTATATTTCTGAAAATTTATGAAATTCACCGATTGACTCACACAAATATAAAATTTTACTTATATCAACAATTATACTATGTATAATTATTAAGAAAACCTTTAAGAATAAAATAATAAGAACCATACACAAATGTCAATTTCGTCATATATACCGTTCTGAAAATTTAAATTTAAAACCTTTTAAGAACCTAACAAAAGGAAATAATTTATTATGGAATTTCTATATTCTAATTAATTATTAATTATTATTTGATTAACTATTTGACTAAGCATCCATAACGCTTACTATAAATACGTATGTTGACTAATTGACTTATTCTAAATTTAGCAATTAATGATTTAAATATATGAGGTTGATTTTAAATTTAAATTTTGCCATTGGAGTATTATAAAATGTAATTGATGTATATGAGGTTGATATTTGTTTAAATATATATAGTCTAGATTTAAATATATTAATTTAATCAATTTGTATTTATAATATAATTTAACAACATTACATTTTAGTAATTCAAATTTGAAAAACAATTCATCCCCATCCCTAATTTTTGTCCATACTTTAAGGTAATTAAAATTCCATAATTTTTGGTTCTTAATTAATTATGTATATACGTTCCTTATTTATTCTAGTCTCCCAAAATTCAAATACTTTACTATTTATGTATAAATACCTCACTTTCACACAAGAATTCTTACATTATCACATCACCACCAAGCAAAAATGATTATCTTTGTTTCTAAGGTTTATATTTTTTTCTTGTGTTTATATCGTCCATTTTGTTATTTGGTTTTTTGGGTTAAAAGTGTTATTGTTCTCATATGGTTTTCTAGGAAAGAGGAAAAACGAAGATTATTTCTAAGTCATGTATGTTGAATTGTATCAAGGCAACGGACAATAAGGTTAGTTATGATAATTTAATGGAAGATTTCAACTCTATTTAGGTTATAATAATATGGAATTTTGGTGTTTTACGGTCAGATGATATTATTAAAATTAGTTTTAGATTTATGTAAAATATATTATTAAAATTATTATGAATATTTAACATGATATCATTTTGTTATGTAGCCAATCTTTCAAAAGTACCCATGACTCGAGAAGGAGCATCAATGATTTTGTCTTTGGATTTGGTAAGCACTATAAATTAAATCATACTTCACATTTATATGCCTCTAATAAATATATGCTTTAATATTTTGGTTGTTTATTCAAACTAGTGTTCAAGCTATTTCGGATGCTCTTCTTATTGTGCCAATGACACCGGCTGAAAACTCCAAACTTAACACTTAAGTCTCTATAACTTCATTGACTGTAAGTTTGTGTACCTTTGACTTATTTTGAATCAATTGGTTAAAAGACTTATATTTCATACTCTATTTGATACTCTTATCATATTATTCCGGTAAAGTTTTATATCAATTACAATTATTTTATTTTCCGTTTTTGTTTGTATTTATATTAATAATTATATGATTTTTTTTATAATCTCTTTAGGTTATATATCAAAATCGAAGATTCAATGGAGATCTTCACTGTTTCATTTTTTCGGTAACGTGATTCAAATTTTCCGGTTGCAAATTTTAACATCAATTTTACATTTTTTTCAAATGATTCAAATCTTCTATAATTTGTAATTTATTTATTATGTGATATTAATATTAATATTTAATTTTAACATTTCAGGTTATTATCCCCAACTTGATATAGCTAATTTTATGGATTGAAGATTGTTTGATAAGATTTCTTTTATTTTGTTTAATATTGATGTATATTTCTGTTAGTATTCATGTATTTATTTATTTTTCACAATTTATATAATTCAACTGATTATTATATAATTCGGAAATGAAATTTAGTTGATTATTCTTTATATGCTTTGTTATTGCTAATTATTATTATCAAAACAAAATGAAGATAATGTTTATTAATTAATAAAATTAAATATTAATGGCAAATTAGAAATTGATTCACTATTTTCGAAATTATTTTCATTTCAAATTCAAATTTTAACTTAATAATCAGTGTTACTTTGATGACTAGATAATAACTTTTCAGTTTAGAGTTTACTTTTTTCCCAATTTAAATTATATTCAAAGGCTCTTTCCGAATATAATTAAATCATTTAATAGTTTTCTAACTTTTCTTAATTTACATTATTATAGTCATTTATCAAAATTAATTACTTCTTATAATAAAATTGGTGAGATTAATTTTTCTAATTTCATCAAATATCTCAAAATTTAAAATCATTTGAATGACCGGATTAAAATCACATTCAATTACCAAAACTACATATCATTCAATTTACTATAATTATGCAAAATCACATGTTTATGAATTAATTGTAATTAAAACCTTTAATTATTACATATATAAACAAGAAAATGTGTTGACTTTTTTTATTTTCAAGAGATTAAGAGATCCTGTTTCATAACATTTTGTACTAAGCTTAATAACATCTTTTCATATTGATTTATTTATTATGTTTACTTAAATTTATATCATCGACTGTTGTAGGAATTATCAAAAGCAGTTTTAAATTCAAGTTCGAATTCAAAACAGTTTTTAAAATATACATGATTTTCAAATTCGAATTCAAAACAGTTTTAAATTTAAAAGATTGACTATTAATATTTTCTATAACACCCAGGTTATTTGAACTATGGAATAATAAAAGTCACATTTAATCATATATTATGAATTATGTTTAATGTCTAATATTATTTCTTTAATCTTTAATACGATCTGATATTAGTATTCACGTAATGTGAGATATAATTTACGTTGTTGCAACCAACTATTTTGAAGAACATGAGGTTTTCAAATGCATAAATGTCATATGTAATTCACATGTTATATTGGCATTGCCAAAGTAAGCAATTTTAAAGTATATGGAAACTTTGAATGATTATATTGTAGTATTGTTTAAAAATGTTTGTCAAAACAGACTCGAGTCACATATCAAAAACATGTTTAGGAAAATGTGAGTTCCGAGTAAAATGATTTTAGTTCAAACGCGCATTTAAGTTAACAAATATTTCTTTATTATAATTTTTTAATTACCGTGTTTTAATTAAGGTAACCAATAAATTATTATTAATTAATCAATGTATCTACATTTTTATAAAGATTCTTATAATACGTGTTTTAATTACGTTAACCAAAAGTTAATTATTAATTAATTTATTATTGTTTCTATTGAAATTTCTATAATTTTCAAGTTTTTATTAAGGTAAACAAAAATTAATTATTAGTTAATGTATTTCTTTTTTTATACAATCCTATAAATCCATATTTTAAACTTTTAATTAATGTTACAAAACATTTTTAAAGTTATTGAACAGAAGTATGTTCTATAAGTTTGTGAGGTTAAGAAAGGATATGTAGCTATACGTGAAACAAATAACATTTTGTCTTTTAAAATTTTGATGATTGTCTGTAGATTAAAGAATGGACAAAGACACATGGTATCAATGATCCCAAAGCCATACACTTTAATTCTTATTCACTAAGAGGTTATTTTAAATGTTTGTTTTTTAGTTTTAGTTTAACACTTTTTGACGGTTGTATCTTAATTTTTTCTTAATATTCATAACACATTTAAACCTGATTAAATACAGAATTGACCAATTAGCAGCAAACTTTTAAATCTTTCTATACTCTTCAACCTCAACAAACATTTTCATTTTCTTATATTTGACCATTTTTTTAATTATGCCTAAATGTCAAAATTAATGTTTAAAATAAACACACCATTTTATTATTTCAAAAATAATAAAACTTTTCATATGTTTTGGAAGTTGACTAATTAACCAATTTGATTTTAAAATTTTATTAATCATGTCGAAAGTATCTATTACAATTCAACTATACTAAATATTTTTTTTTGGAAATTTACTAATTTTTTTTATTCATAAAAATGAACCATAGCTTTGGATTTAATTGATCTAACTACAAAGTCATTGAATGTCTCTTATACAAAATTTAAAATAAAAATTCTTTTATAATAATTTGTATATTTATTGATTACGGTTTTATATAATTATATGTTTTTGTTCATATACAAAGCATGTGTGTATGTTTTAACTTCATTCAAAAGTTTATTAACAAATACTATAATTATAATTTGTCAAATTCTAACAATATAATCTAATTGTAGTAGTATCCCAATATCAACAAACATTATTTGACCAATTCTCAATGACATCTAAAAGATTTTGATGATTTCCAATAACAGAAAATTTTTCATTTTTTTTATTTGACAAATTTATAATTATGTTTAAATGTCAAGATGCATGCCTAAAATAAACCAAACATATTTTCGATAACCATTTTATAATCATAGCTCAATGTCTTTTAAAACTAACAAAATTCAAATACGAGCCAGTCATGAGCAATATTTAACGAAAAACTAGCTCAAAAGAAAGTGTATGGAATATGTACAATTTACCGAAACAAATATGCCCTTTTAAAGTTAAAAGTTAGACATTTTAATTAAAAAAATGATATTTTTTCTTGATGGTAAGTTACGAACTATATATTTTTTAATTTTGACATTTGTTAGAAGTAATTCGAATTTGCAGCAACCAAGTCCAAGAGATTCGCAATATGTAAGGCCCCGTTACCGGTGCCCTACATTGGACGTTGGATTTACTCATAAACACAGTTTAAACATCAGAGTTAAATAAAAATTTACGCAGAATATAAAACTTTCATAACATTACAATAATGATCCATAAATTGTGTTAAAACATTCTTTGTCTTTCAATATTAAAACATTAAACATAAAAGAACTTGCGTCTTCAGATGCCAGACTCTTATTCTTTTGTCATGTGTCCACGCTCAAGCCAGCTGTCTCATTCTACTTACCTACGTGCATATTAAAAGTCAGCTACGCTGAGTGAGTTCTAGTTAATCATACATCATATAATATACTTACCTTCCATTATGCATCCGAAGATACATAATAATTACTTTACTAATTTACTTCCATTACATAATTCATACATACCTTCATACTATATAATTACTGTCCATTCTATCTCAGATATTATTAAGGTCTGATCCATCTGTCCTTGTATATCTCATATATTATTAGGGTCTGATCCCTTTCTTGTCTATCACAGATATTATTAGGGTCTGATCCATTTCTTCTCTATCTCGGATATTATTAGGGTCTGATCCCTCTTTTCTTCTCTATCTCAGATATTGTTAGGGTCTGATCCCTTACTTCTTCATCTTCGTACATAATGTCCCGTAACATACATATATTTTCTTTAATCATTCATACATATTCATATGTTGTATATATATATATATATCATACACATCCATCTTTCATATACATACCTCCCTTGTCAATACTTGCAATATCCGAAGATCGTTCACGTACTGACAAGCTTTCATTCACATACATAACATAATATCTATCACATAAATCATACATGGAATACACTTACCATTTAAGGTAAGTGTATTAACTATCACATCAATATGCACATAGCCCCGAAAGCATAACAAGGAAATGGGGCTAGAAACTTACCTGAATGCGGTTACGTTTGCCTTTTACAGTTATTCCTTTTTTTAGTTGTGCACGACAAATTGTATAACAATTACGCGTATTAATGACTATCACTTTCCATAACGTATTTCTAGTTTAATCGTAACCCTCAACGAACGGAGGTCCGGAGGCAGCGCCCCTGGCAGCGGGGTTCTAGGGGCGGCAGCCCCTAGCGGGGTCCAAGGGGCAGAGCCCCTGGCTAGGGTTAAGCTGTCAGGTTAGCATGGAAAAATTTTATTTTCATTAACTGTTTTAACACATTTTCCATTAGGATTTTAAATTATTTTCTAATACGTTAACTCATTCGTTATAGAAAATTGCCTCTGATTCGTTATGTGATCTTCCTTAATTCGTTATCCTGATTCGTCCCTTATCGTCATCTGATTCGTCATTCCAATTCATCGTCTGAACATGACTTAATTCTTTATCTTAATCGTAACGAATTGGCGAGTAACGAATCACCTGATTCGTTATCTGGTTTGCTATCCTAGTACGTTAGCCTAATTCTTTATCTTGACGTAACGAACTGGATGAGCTAATTCGTTATCTTGTCTTAATGAATGGTCGAACTACTTCGTTATCTGGGCATAACGAATTGATGAACTAATTCGTTATCTTACCATAACGAATTGCATCAGCCTTATCCAGACTTTGACCCAGGTTCAAAGTCAAAATTGTCAAGAACACCATACAGTCAACATATCTTAGATCTGCAATTTAACCTTCGTTTCTTAATGAAACATCACGATTTTGGTACCGTTGGATTCGCCATACCAGCGCCAACAAACCCTAGTTATCCATTCATTCAAATGTCAGGTTTTCGAGGGTGCGATTTAGGCATCTATATTACGGGTTCTTTAGGCTAGCAGTTAACCTACCAATCGTTAATTGTTTTATGCAAGAATCATCACGTTAGATTCGTTTTTACCATATGTATACAGATCTAAGATTACCTAAATGAATCCGAGCCTAAATGAACGATTTCTAATTATAAACGTACTATAAACGAGTCGGTCTACGAACACGGTCTAGTCTTGATGTTGTCTTGGTTCGTCTCAACGTTCTAGCACCAATAATCTCGGGTTTTCTCCTTCGGATCTTGACTCGGGTTATAGAATAGTGTTTGTGTGTGTTTTTGATGGTGTATGCTATGGTGTGGAGATGGATAAAATGGAAAGGTTTAGGGTTTAAGGGGTATTTATACTCCCTTAAGCCCATGGACCTAAGGCCCATTCCATCTCTTATTCCATCTTTTAAAGTCCAAGCCCATCATTATATAGTTTATTTATCTAAACCTACACACGACACTTTATTGAATAAACGAAATTTCATTTATTTATTTTAATCAAAAGTAGGATGTTACACAATACAAACTTTATCATCCATTTCAAATTTTATATTGTTTGGATAAATGAGACGAATGTGTGGGTTATTAGTTTACTTGTAATCGTCTTTATATTTACACATATAATCTTTAGATATCCACTATAATTGATTATTTGTGCTAAATAATCATCATCTTTAATTTTAATGATACATTCCAATCATTTATACATTTATTTATTTCTGTTTTTAACAATTGAATTTGAGAACTCTTTTGTAGTATTTTGAACTACTTACTAGCATTTTGAACGGTAACATTTTATTTTAAACGTGTTAATACACTATATTGTATTTAAATATATTTTTTCTATTAACTAAAATATAGTAAATAAAAATTAATATGTTATTAACTAAAATTTAGGCACTTATAACAGAAAATTATAAACGATTTTAATATATTTACTATTAACTACAATATACCTTTTTGATAAACAAATTTTAAATAACATTGAATATATGCTTACACTTTTCTTTTTTTTATTTTCTTTTTTAAAATGATACGAAACATAATTTTTAGTTAACCAATACTATTTTATTTTCTTAAAACCAATTAAAATATATGTTTTAATAAAGATGTGTATACAAATCAATTTATGTATTTAGAGGCGCAAAGATATTTCTCCATTATTTTTTTTTATTTATATTTGGTTAACTCAATTTATATTGTTTCCATACTTTGCAAGAAAGTTCACAAATTTAATTGTGGTCCATATAAAAAATCATTTTTTTGGTTTTTAAGTAAGATCATACCAATTATTTTTTTATATTTTAATTTGAACTAAAATTTTTATAAAAACATTATGCTAAATAAAATCAAAAAGACCAAAATTATTTTGACTCATAAATTGGTTCTAAAAGTCGGTGTGTCAATAATGTTACTAAGGAATATGGATCAGAAGAACGGTTTGTGTGATGGAACTAGATTGCGAGTAATTAATTTGTGTAAGCGTTTTGTTGTAGTAAAAGTTATTTCAGGTATTACTACGGCTTATCGCACTTATATAATTCGTTATGGTCAACACCTTCAGATAAGAAACTTTCGTTTAAATTGAAGAGAATGTAGTTTTTTCCAGTTGTATTATGTTTTGGAATGACCATTAACAAACGTCAAGGTCAATCTCTAGCGAGAGTTAACATATATCTCACACACCCGGTGTTTACACATCGACAACTCTATGTAGCTTTATCAAGAGCGAAGATTGGTGTTAAAATTCTTATATTAAACAAGGAAGACAAAGTTATAAATAAAGTAAATATGGTTTCCAAGGAAGTCTTTTTAGTAGCTTATGAATTTTACATTTTTAACTTTTGATTATGTTTTCAAAGATTGTAATTTGAATGTTGTTTGGGTTTATCTTTGTATTTCATAATCATTTGTTTTCGTACCAATATTATTTACAACTTAAAGTATGTTGTCGTCTCAAATAACATATAACAACTTATGTTGTCTTTTCAAATGACATGTGTTTGTTCAAATATTTAAATATTATCATCCGTGTCGTACACGGGTTAATAACATAGTTAGAGAATAAAAGAACAACAATAGTCATTAATGCCTTCTTGTTTCCAAGCAGATGTTGGGCCTGCAAATTTATTTATTTTTTAAATCTAAAACATACATGGTATTCAATTGAATTTAAGGCAAGTTAAGAAATGCCAGTATAAATCCATTTGCTTTCTTTGGACTTTTGTTGACCCATAATGCCATCTGCATTGTTTTTCACAATATATGAAATCAATATTTAATGTAAAATTATTCTAACAATTTAAAAACTCAAATTTTAGATATTTTGACATTTAAATATTTAAGGAACCATGTACCTCCACATTTCTATAGTTAGCATAAAGATTTTTAACATGCTTGACAACTACAAGTTAATGTCTTCCATCACAAAAGCCAATATCCATTACAGATTCATAAGAAATAATTAAAGTATCATCCATCTTAACCTATAAAATTTTATAAAAAGTCAAACTAATGATCTCAAAATACTTTTAAAATAACAAAGCCATTATATATTTCAAATGAGGCTCAGTGTTCAAGTCTGTATTTGCAATAGAAAAAACATTCAATGATTCAAACCAAGAAAATTAGACAACCATGTGATTGATGAAGTGTAAGATATAATCAAATGATGCAAGCAAAACAACCTTGATTAGATCCAAAACTGCAAATAAAAAACACATAAGGTAACTTAATACTTGCATTTCAAAGTAAAGGTCAAGCTACAAATAAAAAAAGAATGTAGCAGCTCTTTTAACCTAGAAGATTATCGCATTATATGCAGATGCTAACAAAGGTTTATTGCTATGACAATAATATTTCAATAAAAAAATAAAACCACATATAAGCACACCTTACCATAGTCATTCTTTATATTGTTATATGAAATCCAATGGAGTTAAGAGCATCATTCCTATGACAAATTCCAACATCCAAAGTGGATTCCGGTTCAAAAAGCGGTGACAAAACCTGGAAAATGGTAGGCTAAAAGAATGATATTTAAAAGAGCTTCATCCATGCATTTGATATGTTTCAAAGCATTGGCATTATCCATTTAAAGAACCAATAGTAATATAGTATGATGCAAACATCAATTCCTTTGGACATGATCTTGGCACTTGAATATAACTTTTAGAAGGTCAGATGGTTCATCTCCAAATAGTTGATTCATCAAACACCCAATAAAGACTCACAAAACAATAATTTTACCTAAACTAATAAATTTATCCTCAACCAAGAAATTAATAAAATTAATCTAGAGTTGGAACAAAACATAACCGAAATTCAGGTACAAATACCGACTCCTCAATCGTACAAATCAACAGACAACAGAAACATAGAGAGTGAAATCATGAACTCGAGATACGTAATAGATGAAAACTAAATGATTAACAAAAAAGAAGTTCAAACCTAGCAAATAATTCTATAGAATAGATTGGTAAGGGTTACCTGGGAGAAATACATCGGACCAGATTGAATGTTAATAAATCACAGATAGTTGGAAGAACCCCTGCCGCGACGAAGATTCTGTCAGATGCACTTTCCTCCGACTCTCTCCTTCTGAACTATCCACCGGATTTCATGTTGGAATGCGATTGTAATGATAGAAGAAATGTTCAAGGTTTGTCATTTCTCTCTCTGTACACGTGTGATGAAACAGATGAATACGTGGAGAAAATCTAATGCTAATAAGGCTCGTACTAGGTGCAATAGAAAATGTAGAGGTAGTACAGTAGTGTTTTGTAAGTATCACCGACCTTCACAATTAATATATATATATATAGTAAGAGAGTGTATGTTTTCATATGGAAAAATTGTAAAATTGTGGGCTAGTTTATAATTTTTAAATAATTTAATTTAAATATAGTTTATTTCGTGAAATTGGACCATAAAATAGTCTCATTACCATTTAACATTTGAAAATCACTAAATAGTTGGGTAGTATAACCCGAAATGTGAAGCGATATCCCAAGCCAAACCAATGACGATATTACCTAGCTATAGGACCAAACTCGAAGAGTGCCCATAATACCATTACAATTTTAGGATATTTTTTTAAAGTAATTCATTTAATAAGAAAAAAGTGGTTTCTAGGTCTCTGATAATGGACCAAAGGATTTTAACTGTCAAGGCATCTGAGATAGTTGGATTGTGTTCATATATTCTAGTGGTGTTCCATGTAGGGCTGTTCAAAAAGCTCGAAGCTCGGTCTCGTGGCTCGCTTGATAAAAACTCAAATAAAACTAGCTAAAAAAACTTGATTTGAAACATCCTAAGCTGAGTTGGATCATTTTTGTAACCGAGCCAAAATCGACCTAGGCTCGGCTCGATCATGGATCGGCTCATTGGCTCGATCTTAATCTTGTTTAACTTCAAAATCAAGCTAGAACCTTAGTTGAGTTGCCCGTTTAATTTCGAGCCCGAGCTTGAAACCACCCTGGCTTGACACGAGCTAAACTCGTGAACAGCCCTAGTTCCATGTAAGTGACGACTGGATCCGCCATCTTAGATGGTTGATACCAAGTTTATTCCCTTATACACAATTCCACGCACGTGGCAGCACAAGATGAGACCAACCATTTGAGATAGCTAGATTGAACTCATATTTCCAAACATAGCAAGCTCACGAGTGTATATTACTTTTAAGATGAAAAATATAATTTGAAGGGCATGCGGGTTCATGGAATGTAACACCTTTTGAACAATGTTCTCACTAATATTCTAATGCAAAGTAGATCACAAGAACACCAATACATTTATCCAACCTAGCTTCAACTTTTAAACACCAGTACACTTTCTTGTATATTTATTCAACCTAGCTTCAACTTTTATGCATTGCATTCACAATTCTACCATCTTTCTCAAGTTACTAACTCACATTCATAAATTTTTAATGGCGATTTGCACTTGTGATCAATTGTTGTTGCTCGTACATCTAGGATCGATTGCAATCCGAGACACGGATTCTACTCATGTCCACTATTTGTAAGAACCCTAATTTTCCTTGTTAATCTACATTTGCCAATCTTAAATTTCAAATAACTTAAAGGATCCTAGATGTCAAAAATTTCTAGGTTGGGTAGACCCGGTCAAAAATTTGTATGTCGGTAACTTACTGAAACTACTCTTCAAGTGTCGTAAATATTCCCTATAGCTTTTCTACGAATCTAGTCACTATAGATGTACACTTTGTTGCCGTAAGGCCCCGATCCCGGTGCCTAGGGTTGGGAATTTATACACGTGACACGAATACACGACACGTACCTACACGACTTTAACAGGTAACAAGTAAGGCCTTAACAGGTTTTGTGTACTAAACAGGTAGACACGAAATTACCTGTTAATTTTCGTGTCTAAACAGGTATAATACCTGTTTACCTGTTAGGTACCTGTTAATACCTGGTTATTTTTAAAACTAAATATATATATATATACATAATATAGTTCTATTATAACCCATTATCCATTTAGCCCTAACCCTAAATTCGTATCATCATTCATCAGCTGTCGCCTCTCTTATCATCCATCCTCCCACCCGCCGCCGGTCATCCCATCCGTCGTCGGCGTATCTCTCTCCGGCCATCACCGGCGCCGATGTATCTCTCTCCGGCCTCACTCTCTTCAGCCATAAACCTCTCGCCTCTTCAGCCTAACATTAATACTTGGTAAGTTTTGTTCTGTTGCAATTAATTCATATTATTGTTATGTCTTAAAGAGTTTGATTTGGAAAATAAGTATTGTTTGTTGTATACGGTTAGTTTGTCAATTTGTATTAGTTGTTGTATACGATGACCAATGTGATGATATGAAAAGTAGTATGAAGAATGACAGTTTTTTAGTTTTGAAGAATGGTTAGGACTTGTTGAGTTTATGAAAAGTAAATGTTTGGTTTGATGGAAGTGTGTTTGGACAGTAGATGAGATGAAGCATATTTGGTTTTGAACTTTTGTTTTGTGCAAAGCTATTAAGTATTGATGTGAATTATACTATTATAGGGTTGTTTTAGTTAGTTATTTCACTTAAGCTACCGTTGAGGCTCTAATATGCACAAAAGATTGGTTACAAGGAGATTTTTGTAATGTCCATATTTTATTGATTTATATAAGTTTTATACATGATATTATATTAATTTTATAATGTATATGTTTGTTTGTACTTTGTAGGTTCTAACAAAGTTAGTTTGGAAGAGCTCACTGGAGATATAATGTCGCTTGATATTAGTTGTGAATCAAATGCTTCAAACTCGGTCCTAAGGTACCAACTCCAAATGCTTCAATTAGTGTTGCTCGCTAAAAACAATGAACAATCCTAAGGTACCTCACTCTAAAACTTTCTAATAATGTTACTTGATAAAACTAAATGAATATGTCCAATTGTCCATGATTAATATGACTAATTGACTATGCTTATTTTGTGTGTAGGTTTGATTGTTTGGAATTGAAGATTTGAGAAGAAAGACCAATTGGAACTTGGAAGTTTGAAACTTGATATTGTTTTCAATATATGTTTTGATTAGAATTCTATATGTTTTTGTCTTAAATTTGTTAAGGAGCATGGATTTATGTTTTATTTTAAGACTTTTATGAACTTTCGTTGCCTTTTGTTTTGCTAAAAGGTTGTCAAAGATGTGTTTCTAAACAGCTATTATCGTGTATACCAGGTATCAACAGGCTCGTGTTCGTGTTTGGGTTACAGGTACACGATAAGTTTTCGTGTCGTGTACAGGTATACCCATTTCGTGTTCGTGTCTTATCGTGTACGTGTATACACGATATGCTAGCCCTACCGGTGCCCTACATTGGACGTTGGATTTACTTATAAACACAGTTCTAAATATCAAATTTAATTAAAACTTTCGCGGAATAATATAAAAGTCAACCATTCATTACAAATATTCATAACTTGTCTTTTTAAAACATAATTAAAACAGAGTATCAAAACATCATGACAAATCTTCAGATGCCAGCCTCTTCAATCTTGCCATGTGTCCCGCTCAAACTAGCTGTCTTAGTCTATTAACCTCCGTGCATACTAAAAGTCAGCTACGCTGAGTGAGTTCTAGTTAATTAGACGACATACAATACATTCACATACTTACATATACACCCGAAGGTACATACCTCTATATTTACTTACATACTTACATACACAGATACTTTCATTCTTTCTGTCATACTTACATACATACTTTCATACATACATATACGTTTAAAGAGCATTTCGCCCTATAACCTTCACCAATATTATTAGGGTCGGTTCCCTACCTTCGCCGAAGTTATTAGGGTCGGTTCCCTGCATTCGCCGACATTATTAGGGTCGGTTCCCTCCATTCGCCGACATTATTAGGGTCGGTTCCCTACATTCGCCGACATTATTAGGGTCGGTTCCCTATATTTAGTATATTGTACCATACCTGTCTTTACATACCTTTCTTAATATTACGTGCAATATCCGAAGATCGTTCACGTACCATCATCATAACATACATACATCATTTATATATCATATATATAGTCATATCTTTGACTATCACCTGGCAGCACATGCAATATCCGAAGATCCTTCATGTACTATCATCATAACATACATACATCTTTCACTTATCATATATACGAATCAATCATGCCTTTAACTATCACTTGACGGTACATGCAATATCTGAAGATCGTTCATGCATCGTTAAATAATCATCATACATAAATCATACAACGCATACACTTACCACTTAAGGTAAGTGTATTAACTATCACATCGAGTATACACACAGCCCCGAAAACATAACAAGGAAGTGAGGCTAGGAACTCACCTGAATTAGGTTACGCTCGTCGTTAATTGTTATTCCTTTCCTTAGTTGTGCACGACTAACTGTATAATCATTACATATATTAAATACAGTTCTAGCTCTTCTTATTATCAACTTAACTAATCTCACGTATCTAAGCCGGTTTTTACTTCATTGGATCATTACCGGTTAGTTAATCGTTACTCATTAACCTTTAAAGGTGTCTCTCATAAATCATCAAAGCCCAAGGACTATTATATAATTATCTCATTCTTTCCTAAGTCCAGGGATTGTTCTGTCATTAACTCAAACTTCTAGTTCGTTAATTTATTCTTAACGAATTGGGTTATCATAACGAACTGGTTCCTGTAACGAATTGAACCCTCTAACGAACTGGTTATTTAAACGAATTGGACCTTATAACGAACTAGTCCTTTTACGAATCAGTCCATATAACGAATCAGTCCGCGTAATGAATTGGACCTTCCAATTCATTATTTCTTTTAACGAATGACTATAACGAATCAAGGGTAATTCGTTATCTTTTCTCTTTAACGAATCGAATAAGAACTGAAGCTAGTTCGTTATGCTCCCTTTAACGAATTATTTGGCGAATCACCTCTAGTTCGTTAACTTCCCATTAACGAATTAGGGTTCGGTCAGAGAATGTCAGAACATTCTCTGACATCCCTCTAACCTCGTACCACTTTCCGGCGCCGCCTTTGTCGGATAACCGGGATCTCGCCGGAAAAGCGAGATCCTGCTTATTTCTCCACCGTTTTCTCCGTTTTCATCCTGTTCGATTCAGATCTGAGCTAGGGTGACCCCTAAGCTCATCTTAGGTTCGGTTTATACCCGATTCCACCCGGATCTCGTGACTCTAACGGTTTAACGGTGTCGGCTCGTCGTTTCGCGACTAAATCTAACGGATTTGAGTTCATACAACATCATACCATCATACCTTGGATCGAGATCGGTTTTCTTTAATGATTTCGGCTAGAGAGAAAGAGAGCAAGATGAGAGAGAGCTAAGTGTGTGTTTTGGTGGTATATGGAATATGTGTGAAATGAATGATTAAATGGGAATTAAGGTTTATATAATTATGGATCATGGGCTTAAGCCCATGGTCTTTCCCTCTTTCCTTCATAACCCAAGTCCATAACCCATATCCATTTAACCCGACATTATCCCAACTCATAATAACTCATATTTTCATTTATTAACCGAAACTAGAAAACGGGATGTTACAAGTCTTTCCTCCTTAAAGAGGTTTCGTCCCCGAAACCTAACTATTACTAAACCAACTATGGATATAACTTGCGCATCTCTTCCTCGGCTTCCCAGGTAGCGCCTGATCCTTTGCGATGCTTCCATATCACTTTCACTAAGGGTATAACCTCGTGTCGGAGTTGCTTTTCCTTTCGATCAACTATCTCGATTGGTTGTTCAATGTAGTTCAACTGTTCATCAACCTCAATGTCCAATAATGGCACATGAGAAGTATCATCGGCTAAACATTTCCTTAGGTGAGAAACGTGAAAGGTAGAATGAATTCCTTCTAACTCTTCGGGCAAATCCAGCTTGTAAGCCACTTCACCTACATGATCTATAATTTTAAACGGTCCAATGTACCTCGGACTCAACTTCCCTCTCTTTCTGAAACGGATAATTCCTTCCTAAGGCGAGACTGTTAGTGCACGGTTTTGCGTCTTGAGTCTTTGTAATTATCGTTAAAGTATTTGTTTTATGTTTAATGTAATAAACTATTAAGTTATTCTCTAGTTCGTTATATGTATTGCCTAGTTCGCTAAACAACTTTAGCGAACTAAGCCTTAAGGTTATTTCCTCCTGATTCGTTAGGGGATGTTAACGAATCAAGGGGTGATTCGTTAGTTTATTTCGTTTAAATGTATGTAACGAAGCGAAATCTAGTTCGTTAAGGGATGTTAACGAACTAGTTTCGTCTTCTATTTATATGTGAACTCTGTTCACGTTTAATTTAAGTTTTGGGAGATAATTAACGAAGTTGTGTCAAAACTCTCTCTCGATCTTCATCTTTAATATTATACAACTACTAATATATATACTGATAATACATAATACACATATAACACTTAATCATACGTAATTATGAGCTAGATCCATATTAAGGTATTAATCATATTAACACAGATCCGAGATCTGTTATAGTTATAGGATTGATATCCAGGGTTCCAACAAGGGGTATCAGAGCTTTCGGGGCTCAAATTACAATTGATTTGGTGGTTATTTAGAGTATTGGTTTGTTAGTGTTATGTTTGGGTGATTTTGGATCAATTTAAGGTTAATTGAGTGAATTATGGACGAATTGGACTGAATTTGAGTTGGTTAATGTATTGGAAAGGTATTATGAATCGAAATTGATGTGTGATTTGGTTTTGGTTTGATTTGGTATTGGTTTGGTTTGTGGCTGAAACAGAGTTTGTGTCTTAGTATAATTGAGTTGGTAATAAGAAATAATCGGTTACGAGTTTAGGTGTTTTGGATTCGCGATCGATTTACGAGTCGTTTGGTAGTTTATTTGTGAGTTTTGGTTAAGAATTGATATTGTATTACAGATCTAAGTTTCTGGGTTGATGTTCTTCATTTCCAGAAGATCTGGAATTTTATCTTTGAAGAGTTGAAGATTTGAAGATGAATATGGTTCGCTATCATCTTTTTGATGATTTGTTATATTATTCACTTTGATTCGTTATCTAAGTTAGTTAATTCTCTATAAGATCCAAGTAATTCGTTAACCAGTTCACATCAACATCTGATTCGTGTTCAACGGATTCGTGTGACACGTGTTCACTTTGGGATTTGTGTCATAACAACCTTTGCCACGTGTCAGAGTTTGTTACAAACCATTGTAACAACCTGATTCGTTATAGTTGATTCGCTAATCAACTATAGCTGGTTCGTTATCTATTTCGCTAAGTCTTTCTTATTGATTCGCTACTGAATACTTTCTAATTCGTTAAGTTTCTCTTATCAATTCGCTAGCTAATTCGTTAGTCAATTCATTAGTTTGACTTATTGTTAAATCTGATTCGTTGACTTTCTGATTCGTTAGATTGATTCGTTAAACTCAATCTTGATTCGCTATCTGATCAATCTTAGCTTCGTTAAGATTTGATTCGTTAATCTACTGTTCACAGTTCGCTACAACTGTTTATAGTTCGTTACATTTACCATTCGTTAATCTTATTCGCTGGTTGATTCGCTACACCCTTAAATTTTTAAAACTTGTCAAAAATGGTCGGTATGTATGCATTGGCTTCTCAAAACATGCTGATGCAACAAATGTTGCAACTTGATACCGAGATAGGTTCACATTCGAAATGTCCAAGATTGATGAAGTTTAGTGACTTTGCCAAGTGGGAACCTCGGTTTCGTGCTCATTTGGAGTCTGTTCACCCTAATTGCTCATATTATCTAGATGAAGTTTATATGGCACCAATTATTGGTGATGATACTATTGGGTATACTCCTAAAGTTGTTTCAAGTAGCGAAAGTCTATGTACATTCTCATACTCCCATCCTTCTTCTTTACAAACAACACTGGCGCGCCCCACGGGGAAACACTTAGTCTTATGAAACCTTTGTCGATGAGTTCTTGCAGTTGGGACATCAATTCTTTCATCTCGGACGGCGCTAGACAGTAAGGCGCTTTCGCGACGGGTTGGGCTCCTGGTATTAAATTTATCTGGGAATTCTATCTCTCGCTCTGGTGGCAACCCCGGAAGATCCTCAGTGAATACTTCTGGGTAGTCGCGCACAATAGGAACATCCTTTATCTCTTTCGTCTCGGCCGTAGCGTCGAAAACATACGCCAGGTAAGCACCACTCCCTCGTCTTAATAACCCTTCGGCTTTTATCATCGAAATGACGTTAAGCCCTGAACTTTCCTTATCACCGTAAACTGTCACCGTACTACCATCAGACGACTTTAGCTTTATTATCCTACTCTTACACACTATCTAAGCTTCATATTCAGACAACCAATCCATTCCCAAAACTACATCAAACCCTCCCAAGGTCATAACATACAAAGTAACAGGGAACTCATGTCCCTCTAACTCTATCTAACAGTCCTAACCATTTTCGTTATTTTAACAGAAGTGTCACTAGCAGTTTCTACTATAAAGGTTTCTGACACTTGGCAACATTTCATTTTAGCTAGTTTACTAAATGTCGTAGCTATAAAACTCTTATTCGCACCCGAATCAAATAATACCGAAGCAGAGATACCGTTTACTAAAAACGTACCGGGCACAACATCAGGAATCTGTCTGTCCTGTTCTCGGGTCAGCATGTAGGCCCTAGTCCTTGGCCTCCCTTGTTCAGCATCTTTCTTATCACTTCCACCAGCTTCACCACTCGTACAAGTCCGCACCAAGTGGCCTGTCTGCCAGCACTTATAACACATGGGCTTTGCATGACAATCTTGAGCAAAGTGGGCACCTTACCACATTTGTAACAAGCATTCGACCATGATCTATATTTCCCACCATGGGACTTCCCACCCTTACGGCACACATCAGACCAAGTGCCCCACTTGCATTCTCCAGCGTGCATCTTCTCGCACGTTCTACACGACCTCCTCTCCCACACTCTCGGCTGCTTGCTCTTAGGGTTCCACAACTGTGTACTGGGTCGCTTAGCAGGAGCGACCCATTTCTTATCCTTCTTCTCTTCCACCACCACATCATCTGTCGACAAATCATCATACACCATTTCTGCCAGCCCTACAGCAGAATCAAAAGTACCCGGTCTACCAGCCTTGACCAAGACGCGAACATTCTGAGGCAGCCCCCGAAGATAACACTTGATCCGCTTGGCCTCAGTATTCACCAAGTCCGGCACCAACCTTGACATACGGTTGAATTTAGTGGTGTATTCGCGGTATGTCATCTTACCCGCCTTCAGACTCAAGAATTTCCTTTCAACCCTTTCCACCTCCACATCAGCACATAAATTCTTCATTACCAACTCCTTCAGATCATCCCATCTCATCGCCTTTATCTCTTCCCGACTCTTTCTTTGTTCGACCGACTCCCACCAGTACATGGCTTCATCACCAAAAGATTGAGTAGCATAACCCACAGCTTGGTCGGGACGGCATTCGCTAATTCGAATAACCTTGTCCATCGTGGTTATCCACTTGATGGTAGTGATGGCATCACCTAAGCCAGTTAGCTTCGGTGGGTCACAACCTTTGAATGACTTGTAGTTGCACCCACCTCAGCCTCTCCTCATATCATCTACCTTCACTGACTTAACCACACTAGAGGCCTCATTCTCTGCTTCATCATCCCTCTTACTCTTTTCCCCAGACTTCTCAGCAGTCTTTGAATGACTTCCAGCGGAATTTTCACGATTCCAATTCTTTGCAGCAGCTGCTACCGCCTGAGCAATGGCAGCTTGAACATCAGGGTCAAGTTGATACCCTTCGGTGTTACTCGGATTTCCACCGGCTGCACTTCCTTCCCCCTCAGCGTTAGTAGCTGATTCTACTGACGGTTCTCGGACAACGTGTGGCCTACCACGACGTCCCGTACGTCCTCCTCTTCCAGCAACTTTCTTAGCTCCAGCCATCGTATTTTATAAGGAAACACAAACGTTATCACTTAAGGAACCATTTAGTACATGGATAGTAAGGCTAACAGGTAATAAGAGTGGCCAACTGTGATTAGCTGATCATGTTACCCTCCAGCCATCGTATTCTCCGTTTTTCGTCCCGTTCGATCCAGATCTGAGCTAGGGTGAACCCTAAGCTCATCTTAGGTTCGGTTTATACCCGATTCCACCCGGATCTCGTGACTCTAACGGTTTAACGGTGTCGGCTCGTCGTTTCGCGACTAAATCTAATGGGTTTGAGTTCATACAACATCATACTATCATACCTTGGATCGGGATCGGTTTTCTTTGGTGATTTCGGCTAGAGAGAGAGAGAGCAAGATGAGAGAGAGCTAAGTGTGTGTTTTGGTGGTGTATGGAATATGTGTGAAATGAATGATTAAATGGGAATTAAAGTTTATATAATTATGGATCATGGGCTTAAGCCCATGGTTTTCCCTCTTTCCTTCATAACCCAAGTCCATAACCCATATCCATTTAACCCGACACTAACTCAACTCATAATAACCCATATTTTCATTTATTAACCGAAACTAGAAAACGGGATGTTACGGTCGCCTACATGGAAACATCACTAAATATAAGAAATAAACCCAATCTGATGGATGGATACCTAAAATTAATTGTCGGAAACCTGAAAATCCAAATCGACTACATATTAAAAAAAAGAAACAGAAAAAGAAAATTTTATGTTTGATGGTTAGTATTTTATAGGGGTGTCAAACGTGTCGGGTTGGTAGGTTGACGAGTTAACGGGTTGCGGGTTTGCAGGTTGACGGGTTGAAATGTGCAACCAGAACCTGACCCATATTATTATTCGTGTCAAATATGTCAACCCTAACCCGCACACACATAAATTCAGGTCAACCCGAACACGACCCGTTTAACCCATATTTTATAAACAAGTTAATTTATATAATCCGATATACAAATTATAATAAAATCAAAACCATATATTGTAAAATTCAAATGAAATTTAAGCATGAGTCGATTTAGGATGGATTTGACGATATGTTCATGCATATTGGTGAATAGACAGAAGAAAAACATTTTGGGTAATGAAATTTTGGCTGAGAATTTAAAAGTGTCGTTCACGAAAAATAGAATTTTAGAGGAGACCTAAAAAGGTAATATGGGGAATGAAAAATAATTAAATTCTTCAACACATTTTAAAACTAAAGAGGAAATATAAAATTATTTTTAAAATATCTAAAATTAAACGGGTTAACGGGTCAACCCGTTTTTATACAGGTCAACCTGAACCTAACCTGTTTAGAAAACAGGTCAACCCGAACCTGACCCATTTTTTAAACGGGTTGTGTTAGCCGACCCAAAACCTATTTTTTTTCGTGTCGGTTTCGGGTTGAGTTTCGGGTCGTGTCAAGAATTGACACCCCTAGTATTTTATTATAATTTATTTCTAAGGGACACGTAAATAAATGCTGTAACCCATTAACATCAATATCAAGGGTATATATATAAATAAATAGAGGTTTTACCGCGACCGCTCATAACATCACTTCACTTGTTCAGTCTTGTCCCAAAAAAACCCTAGAAATAATTTTGATAATTTCAGCGCGTCCATGAAGCTTCGATCTCGATCGTCCGATCCTCCTAACAATAACAAAGGTAACCACCGGATTTCTTCTAGGGTTTATGTGCTGATAAGAAGACTTGATTTGATTCAGTTGTGTTGTTAAATTAGGTAAAAGTCCTCTCGACAATGAAGATGAAGGTGATAGCTTTTCTTCAGATTCCGATTACAGTGAGTCTGGTCATGAAGGTATAGATTGTTTTTTAGGCACTTCATTTGGTGGTTAATAACACAAGACCTTATGTGCACTTCTTAACATATCATTGGTTCTGAAATGAATGCTCGTTCTGAAATAAATGCAGGTGTCGACAATGGGGAAGATGTGGTGCTCACTGATGCATCAGATTTTGAAGTTAAGACAAGGAAAACTGCTTCACACAAGGGAAAAGCTAAGAAAAGGGCTGACCAACAAATGGCCGTTGATATTGATCAACTTGAGATTGATAAAATTGTCGATACCGTGATAAAGAAAATCTCAAGGAAGAAAGGAAACAAGACGAAACCAACTTTAATGTGGGAAGTTTGGGAACAAGAGACCGAGAACTGGCTTGACCAGCATATGACAGAGGATGTTAGCTTGGATAGTTTGAATGAGATAGTGGCAGAAACCGTTGACCCGCCACCCGATCTGATCATGCCACTTTTAAGGTATCAAAAAGAATGGTTAGCATGGGGATTAAAGCAGGAAGAATCTGCTTCACGAGGCGGTATTCTTGCAGACGAAATGGGAATGGGGAAGACGGTGCAAGCGATTGCTCTTGTGCTTGCTAAACGGGCACTTCGTCGTGAGCTTGGTGAGTCTGCTGAGCTGGCTACTGGTTGCTCTACAGGGCTACCATGTGTCAAAACAACTCTCGTTATTTGCCCATTAATTGCGGTCATGCAATGGGTTAATGAGATTGACCGGTTCACTACGAAAGGAAGCACTAAGGTATTGGTATATCATGGACCCAACAGAGGGAAAACACTTTTTGAATTCTCGGAGTATGATTTTATTATAACTACCTACTCAATTGTTGAGGCGGAATATAGAAAAAATGTCATGCAACCAAAAGACAGGTGTCAGTGGTGTGGAAAAATGTTTTATGCAAAGAAGATGAAGGTTCATCTTAGGTACTTTTGTGGTCCCAATGCGGTCAAAACTGCAAAACAGTCAAAGCAGTGCAAAAAGAAAGCAAAAGTTAATGAAAAATTGTCTCTTTCAAAGGAAGATCTACCTGATGAAGAGGATGATGAAATGAAGTCAAGTAAAATGAAGACAAAGGGTAAGAGGAAGAAAGAAAACTTAGAAACGGTTGGTTTTTCGGATATTCCATCGGGTTCCGGATGTAATTTGCGTATAAAATCTTTTTTGCACTCTGTAAAATGGGATCGCATAATTTTGGATGAGGTATGTTTTAGAGATCTACTGTTTTGATGCTTAATATCAAAATTTTATATAAACTTTTAGTGTTAATGTTTATATAAAGAGTTGTTATAGATACACCAGTGATGCTAGCAAACATTAGGTTACGTCATCATACGGGCCTGTATGATAAGCGAAAGTTGTCATACGGGCCGTATGGCTTTGTTAGTGGTTACGTTTATCACTTCTGTGTCAGTGGAACTGGACCACATTGTACGTATCGTATAATTTGACGACCTTTTACTCAAAAAAACATTATGGGCAATATGATGTACTAGTCTAACACGCTATACGACTGTATGACCAGTTTATCCACGTCATATGGCCTGTATCGGTATGCCATACAGTGGTGTTTGTATAGTATGTGTCAATGGTGTTTCTTTAGACACTGCTGTTTATATACTGGGAACTTGCAAACATCTATAATACGCTGCTTTTGCACCTTCAGTTATATCATGTTTATGAGACCACCGGGCCAGTGCTTATTGTTATGCAATTTCTTTTTACAGGCTCATTACATAAAAGATAGACGATGTAATACCACACGAGCTGTTTTTGCTTTAGAATCGTCCTATAAATGGGCTTTAAGTGGCACTCCTCTTCAAAATCGTGTTGGTGAACTCTACTCACTTGTAAGTTTTTTTTCGTACAAGTTAATATTATATCTTGCCATTGTTTTTTCATAACTGTAAATTTTTTTTTTCGTGTAGGTTCGTTTCTTACAAATAACTCCGTACTCTTACTATATGTGTAAAGACTGTGATTGTAAAGTGCTTGATTACAGTTCAAATTCAACATGCCCAAATTGCCCTCACAAATCAGTGAGGCACTTTTGTTGGTGGAACAGAGTGAGTTATGCTTTGAGATTACTGATTTTTTTAGCTCGAAAGGAACGGACACTAATGGAGCATGTTGTTAGTTCGTTTAACTTTGACCGAACAAACGATGGAACATAAATAACTAATTGAACGGGGTTTTCTTGTTCGTGTTCGTTCGTTAAAAAAATGAACATGTTCGTGTTATTTTATGAGATGTTAGTTTGTTAACAGTATTAACAAATGGTTCGTCAACGTAAACAAATGAACATAGATGAATACATGTGAACGGATATTACTGAGGTAAAATAGTTACGAGGCAATGTGATGAAAATTGTTTTTGGCTTAAAAAGTTATCAAAATGTACTAAGTTGTAATTAACAAGAATATAGTAAACTAATATATTAAAATATGTAAAGTGACGAACAAATTTAAATGAATGAGCGTCCACAAAAAGAAGTGTTCATGTTCGTTAGTTTAACTAAATGAACAAAGTGTTTTATACATGTATGTTTGTTTAAAAGAACATAATTGATGTGTGTTTTTTTTTGTTAAAAACAGTATATTGCTAATCCAATTGCAAATAGAGGGCGTAGTGATGATGGTAGAAGAGCTATGATTCTCCTAAAAGACAAGGTTTTGAAAAACATATTATTAAGGCGTACCAAAAAGGGTAGAGCTGCAGATCTTGCACTTCCCCCCAGAATAGTAAGTTTTAATGTTTTATTGTTGATTTAAAAACCTATAAACCGATGCTTATGTGTTTAATAATCATTACAAAATTCTTACATTTTGGATGATGTTTGCAGATTTCTTTGAGGCGTGACTACCTTGATATAACAGAGCAGGATTATTATACTTCACTCTATACTGAAAGTCAAGCGCAATTCAATACGTAATTTTATTTTTATCTTATTATATTTTCTGTTATATAACATACAGGTATGTAAACGAACGAAGCGAACGGGGCATGTTCATGTCCGCTTGTATAAGTTTTAGCAGAAGAAAAGATCAAAAGCGGACAAGTAAACAAAAGGGGTGTTCTTTTTCGTGTTTGTTACTTAAGAAAATGAATTGTTTGTTTATGAAAATATAAACAAACAATTCACGAACGTGAACCAGAAGCAATAAATGAACATCAATTTGTTGGGCCAAAAACAGTTAATAAAATTATACTAAATTGTAATAGGTGATGTTATAATTTCATTAAACTAGACTGAACTGCAATGGGCTTAAAAAATTAAACTAACCATACAAGCAATGCAAACAAAACGGACATTAACATACATCACGAGCTAATATAAACAAAATAAACGAATTTAAATGTACGAATGTAAAAGAACGTTTACGAATGATACATATATACATGTTTGTTAACTAAATGAACAAACACTGTTGTTCATCATCATCATCGTACTCAGTATATCCCACCAATAGCAAAGCTATGGTAGGGTCTGAGGAGGGTAAGATGTAGACAGCCTTACCTCTACCCAATGGGGATAGAGAGGCTGCTTCCGGTGAGACCCCCGGCTCGATAGTAGTTTTGCATCAAGCCTTGGACATATTACATAAGGCACATAGCACTCAATCATCGGGACGCCGGCTGATTGGTGCATGTACCCTTGTCTTTCGGCTATCAACGCCACCACATGATGCCTGATTAACCTTCCATCACTTTTAACGTTATTTTCACAAAATTAGTAAAATAACGTCAAAATTAGTGCAATTTTACTTTTGCCCACCCAAGGGTTCACACATATATACATTATATGCGCGCACCGCAAGCAGGGCACAAACACTGTTGTTCATGTTTGTTTATTAAGTAAACTAACATAAACGAACTTGAACTTTGTGCCTAACAGTTTACGAACAGTTCATTGCTCGTTCAGTTTTTTTACATGCTTAATCTCTTGCGTTTACCAAATTACAATCATTCGCCACTATTTACATGTTTGTTTTGGCTTTCTTTTGTTTTTTTACGTATGTTTGTGTTGATCTTTCATCACTAAGTGATAAAAATGTATTAACATCTGGGAATTTTTTTACATTAATGTTATTGGAATTTGTGCCTTCTAATTGGTCCATCTAAGCTGTAAGGGTGTTTGGAATTTTTTTTTCATTTGACAACCAAATTTTTTTCTAATGATTTTATTTGCAGTTATATTGAAGAAGGAACACTGATGAACAATTATGCTCATATTTTTGACCTCTTAACACGCCTGCGACAAGTTACTAACTATTTTATACAGTTTTCAATATTTTAAAGACTTTTTTCTCTAACTTTGGTTTGCCCACAGGCTGTTGACCATCCATACCTTGTGGTGTACTCCAAAACTGCTGTTGCAAGGAGAACCGAGACAGAGACCAAATCAACTGATGAACAATTTTGTGGTTTATGTCATGACGCAGCAGAAGACCCTGTGGTACTATATTAATTTTAAAAAAGTTAGCTTAACTTGAAAGTCGAAATTAAATGTTGATTAAGTTATGAAATATATGACTTTCAGGTGACATCATGTGAGCATCTGTTCTGTAAGTCATGCTTGATTGAATTTTCTGCTAGCTATGGACAACCCGCCTGCCCATCGTGTTCAAAGCCGCTTACGGTTGACTTCAGCGCAAGTAATAATAATCAAGAAGCTCAGAAGGCTAAATCAAGTTTTAAAGGATTTAAGGCATCCAGTATTATTAACAGAATTCGTCTTGAAAATTTCCAGACAAGCACAAAAATTGATGCTCTGGTATGCGTTTATTATTTATATCTTAGCTTTAATTTTGCTAATTCTATTTATGGTTGTGAATCTCTGACATGGCACGAACCTAAGACGAATTTTGTGGGTTTGGGTTTAGTATAAGTTGGTCGTGATCATGTTAACCAGCACGTTTAACACCTTTTACATTTGTTTTAAATTTAAATGTTTTTATTATGTCATAAGTTAAATTGGCTGGGTAATTTATGTCAATATTTGGAACTTACAATACAAATTGACATAAGATTTTAGTTTTGCGCTGCAACTATTTTATACATGTGTGTACTTTTTTGTCGTAAAATTCTAAATTTAAAGTATATTTTTTGAAAAAGTAAAAGATTGATTTAAATGAGTCGTGTTTAGTTTCGTATGTGTTGACACAGTTTTCATTTTAGTATCATGTTCAAGTTGGGTTGGACCTGTTAATCCACGAATATAACCCGTTTAACACCCGTAATCTTATGTAGAGGTGCCATTTTATTAGCTTAAAAGGAAACCAGTTGAACCGGCCAACAGTTGATGCATAAAATTTCCTGAATAAATTTATTTAAAAAATGGCTTTTTATGGAGATTTTTTGTAATTGTATTTGACAAACTAATTATTATATGTAAAATCCGAAAAGTGGCATGTTTGATACAGCACGAACATGCACGCTGGGTATACGGGTATTATAAACAGACTCGGTTTTGAAAATTTTCAAACAGGCACAAAATTATTGATATGGTATTGTTTTATTAATCTTATTTAGCGGTGTGAGTCTATGACATGATTGATGATACAAACCTAACATGGAATTTGTGGGTTTGGCTTTAGTGTAACCGGTTCGGATTAGTTTCAGGTCGAACTTGCGAATCTGTTTAGTTAACGTGCTCGTGTTAATTAGGAGGGTTTGTCGTTATTCTGTTTAATTCATTTTTTTATATTTTGTTAATGTGTAATGTCATGAGTTTAATTGATTGGGTATTTTATGTTAATATTTAAAATTTAAAATAGAAATTGACATAATATTTTATAATTACAATGTAGCTGTTTGATATTTGTGTGTTTTTTTTGTTGTAAATTTGAAGTACTGTTTGCAAAAAAAGGTAAAAACTAGAAGAATTTGAGCTAAATGGGTCGTGCTTGTGCCAACCCATGTATTAATAAATTAAGAAGCAGTAATTTTTGAAAAAAATGGCTCGGGTCAGCTCAACTTACCTATACAAAATTACTAGTTTAGACCCGTTATTTTACTTGTTTAATTTACTTACACGTTAACTTAATGTGATTGAATAATTTTTAGAAGGAAGAAATCAGATTTATGGTTGAAAGGGATGGTTCTGCTAAAGGAATTGTTTTCAGCCAGTTCACATCGTTTCTGGATCTCATACACTATTCATTACAGAAGGTAAAAGTTGTTTTACATGTTTTACTTGTTTTTAGTTCTTTACCTATGAGATTAAAGGTTAGGTTTATCTACACAATATAAGGATCTCAATTTGCAACAATCCTTTGGCTTCAATTCTCATATGGCTTTTAAGAATCGCACCTGAGATGCCCATAGGCAGCTTGCTTCTGACTTGGCCCGACGTTTATAACTATACCGAATAACTCAACGGACCCAATGTCACTCTGACTAGCGGTATTGATTGGGTAACACAATTGGGTTTCAGGTTTAACATGTTGGGTTATTTGGGTATTGAGTTTTGGAACAACCAACTGTTAGGTATCGAAGCACACACACACACGAACAGAAATCAAAGAACAAAGAAACACGAGAGATTTACATGGTTCGGTTACAGTGTGTAACCTACGTCCACGGGGGCAACTAGGGTTTATTATTTAGTGATGATAGATTACAAGTACAAGAGATATATTTATAGTCTAGCTAATTAGGGTTTAACCCTTTGCTAATCTTGTTGAACAAGAAACTAACAAACTGGGCTTGAGCTATTAGGGCTGGCCAGACCCGTCTCTGCCTCTCCTCTAACTTTTGACTAACCCATCGGTAGGCTTATGGGCTGGGCTGAAGACAACACATCTCCAACAATCTCCCACTTGGTGTCTTCGAACCTCACTGCACTATCTCTTCTGTACTTCTGTAAAATGAAGAATTCCCCGTATCTTCAGTTTTTCCTAGTTACCCCATTCTCCTCAACTATTCCTGGAGACCAGCTGAAGCTTTGCTTCAGCTTATCCAGCACCACAGACTTGGTTAACATATCTGCTGGATTCTTAGCACCTGGGATATTCTTCAAATTGATTGTTCCATCTCTAATCAATTCCCTCACAAAGTGATACTTTCTCCCAATGTGCTTCGTCTTGCTATGATAGACAGGATTCTTAGCAAGCTTCACTGCACTCTCGTTGTCACAATACAACGAGTAATCATGCTGATGTTTTCCTAATTCTTAAAGAAAAGTCTTCAACCAAATTAATTCTTTGCTCGCTTCTGCAACAGCCATATACTCGGCCTCTATTGTTGATAGAGCCACACTTTTCTGAAGTCTTGAAGTCCAGCTCACTGCTATGCCTCCCACTGTAAAAACATACCCTGTAGTGCTTTTGTATGTCTTTCTGCAACCTCCCAAATCTGCATCAGTATAACCTCTAAGCATAGTATCTTTACCCTTAAAACACAACCCCATCTTTTGGGTAACCTTCAAGTATCTGAGTATCCACTTGACAGCTTCCCAATGTTCTTTACCAAGATTTGACATAAATCGACTGACTACCCCAACAGCATGAGCTATATTTGGTCGAGTGCACACCATAGCATACATGAGACTCCCATCCGCTGATGCATAAGGAGCCTTCGCCATCTCTGATTTTTCTTCTTCAGACTTTGGTGATTGTTTTTTGGTAAGCTTCAAGTGACTTCCTAATGGAGTATTTCTAGTCTTAGTCTTCTTATCATTCATCTTGAATTTCTCTAACACTTTGCTTATGTACTTCTCCTGAGATAGTGTTAGTGAACCAACTTTTCTGTTTCGGGTAATACTCATCCCGAGTATCTTCTTGGCTGCACCTAAATCCTTCATCTCGAATTCTTTAGACATTTGTTTCTTCAACTTGCTAATCTCATTCATGTCAGACCCTGCTATCAGCATATCATCTACATACAGAAGTAGAATGATGTCGGAATTTTTGAAATTCTTTAGATAGAAACAGTGGTCAGTTTCACAACTCTTGAAACCTATTCTCTCCATGAAGTCATCAAACTTCAAGTACCACTGTCTCGGTGCTTGTTTCAGACCATACAAGCTCTTCTTCAATTTACAAACCCAATTTTCTTTACCTTTTACTTGAAAACCCTCTGGTTGTTTCATGTAGATGTCTTCATCAAGATCTCCATGTAAGAAAGCTGTCTTGACATCTAGTTACTCTAAATGTAAGTTCTCTGCTGCAACGATACCAAGAACCACCCTGATAGTAGTCATCTTCACAACTGCAGAGAAGATTTCACCGTAATCGACCCCCTCTTTCTGTTGAAACCCTTTAACCACTAAACGAGCTTTATATCTCTTGGATCCATCGTTTTCATCTTTGATCCTGTACACCTACTTATTCTGAAGAGCTTTTTTGTCTTGCGGAAGCTTGACAAGAACCCAAGTCTTGTTCTTGTCTAAAGAGCCTATTTCTTTTTTCATTGCTTGCTCCCACTGGAACGATTCTTTTACCTTAACTGCCTCAGAGTAGCAATCAGGCTCACCAGTATCAGTTAAAAGAAGATAATTAACCGAAGGACTTGTACGACTGGGATTGAACCTATCCGGCTGTTTAGTAGCTCTGGTGGATGATCTCCTGACCCACTTGTCAGGTTGTTGTGGCTGTTGTGGAGGCTCTTCTTCAGACTCTGAGCTCCCACTATCTGAAGACCCCACTGGTTCTTCAACTCCACCGTCATTATTATCAAGCTCGGGATCTAAATCATCTTCAGGTCCTGCTACAGATTCTGCAACTGGTTCTTTTCTCTGACTTGTGGTTTCGAACTCAACCTCTTCTGTCTGAACCTCTAAGTTGACCGACTTTCTGTCTTTGTACAGCTCTGCTTCATTGAATTCGGTGTGCTTGCTTCTGACTACCTTTCTGCTTTCAAAATCCCAAAGCCTATATCCCATCTTTTCTGACCCGAAACCAATGAGTGTGTACTTCTTTGCTTTAGCATCTAACTTGTCACCTTCTGGATTAATGTCATAAGCATTGCACCCGAAAATTCTTAGGTGATCATAATTTACAGCTTTACCCTTCCATTCTTCCTGAGGAATCTTGAATCCCAAGGATACTGAGGGCCCACGGTTGATAAGATAAGCTGCAGTATTAACTGCTTCAGCCCAGAACATCTTTGGGAGCCCTGCATTCAATCTCATACTTCTGGCTCTCTCACATAATGTTCTGTTCATCCTCTCTGCAACCCCATTCTGTTGCGGAGTTCCCGGAACTGTATTTATCATCTTGATCCCTCTTTCAGCACAATAATCAATAAATTCTTTGCTGATGTATTCTCCTCCGTTGTCGGACTTTAAAACTTAACCTTCAAATCAGTTTCAAGTTCAATAGTAGATTTCCATTTCTTAAAAATACCAAAAACTTCAGATTTATGTTTAAGTAAACCCATACCTTGCGTGTTGAATCATCGATGAAGGTAACATAGTAGCGAGATCCTCCAATTGAAGCGACCGATGTCGGTCCATATACATCTGAGTGAACTAGCTCTAATTTATGAGCTTTTGGTGCTCTACCTGTCTTCGCAAAAGTTACCTTCTTTTTCTTGCCAAAGACGCACGGTTCACAAAACTCAGACTCGACCCTCTTCAACTCTGGAAGCTTTCCCCTGGCGTCAAGCATTTTCAACCCCTTTTCACTCATGTGACCAAGTCGTTGATGCCATAACTTTGATTGACTCAGCCCACTAGTCACTACATTAACCCCTTCATCTAGTACTTCAACCATATATAAAGTACCTCTTTTCTTACCTCTAGCAATCACCATACTACCTTTCACTACTTTCCATTGTCCTCTACCAAAGGTGACATAATATCCCTCATCATCAAGCTTACCAATGGATATCAACATCTTCCTTAAACCTGGAATGACCCTAACATCTTTCAAGGTCCAAGTGGTTCCCAATGGAGTCTTTAAGTCTATGTCTCCCATTCCTGTTATATCAAGACACTGATTATTAGCCAAACGAACTTTACCAAAGTTACCTGTTCGTAGTTTCATCATCTTCGTGCTAGAAATAGCATGAAAAGATGCTCCCGAATCCATAATCCAGTCTTCAACAGGATTCTCGACACAACATAAAAGCGCATCATCTGATGCTGTAGTGGCAGCGTTCACCTCTTTCTTTTCTTTAGGTGGGTTGGTGCATCGACTTTTTTTCTTCACAATTCCAGCAAACTATGTATTTCCTTGGTTTTGCTGATCTTGACTTACTTCTTCGTTTAGACTTTGATCTTCCTCTGTTTCCTCCCCTACTACTGTTTCTTCCTCTACCCTCTGTACAGAGTAACGAACTTGTCTCTCCAGTGCTTCTTCTTCTCGAATCCTCACTTAGTATCAAATCACGAACCTTACTGAACGTGAGAGCTTGGGATCCAACTGACCCGGTAACTGCAGTGATTGTTCCTGACCAGCTGTTAGGTAATGAGGATAAAAGTAGGCACGCTTGTAGTTCATCATCTATTTGAAATTAATGGAAGACAAACGAGGCAAGTGAGAATTAAACAAGTTAATATGAGCAGTAACTGAACTTCCCTCTTTCATGCGCGTGTTAACTAACTCCCGTATTAGGAACACTTTATTGGCAGCAGATGGCTTCTCGTACATGTTTGACAACGCTTCCATAATCCCACGCGATGTGGTTTGTTCTAGGATGTTGTATGCAACATTCATAGATAGAGTAAGCCGGATTGTTGACCTATAGTGCTGTCCAAGCTGGTGTTATCGGTGTAGGAGGAGTCCCTAGAGCCGAATCCAAATCCTTTTGTACTAGCAAATCCGTGATTTGCATCTTCCACCATCCAAAATTCTTCCCATCAAATACCACAATTCTGGTCTTCCCGTCTTCAGCCATTACTTCTGTTTCTGGACTGAACAGAACCAACAACAGCAGCTGTTCGGTTCTCAAACTGATCAGCAGCAGCAGCTGCGTTTGGTGGGTCAGGGATGACTGCGGTCAACTGCAACAGATCTGGGTTGTCTTCCAGCAAAACCCTAGCAGTTGGCTAGGATCGGTTTTGGGTGGGTTACGACTGGGTTGGTGTTCTTCGATGATCAAGAGCCGAGCCTGGCTCTGATACCAGTTGTTAGGTATCGAAGCACACACACACACACGAACAGAAATCAAAAAACAAACACGAGAGATTTACGTGGTGGTTCGGTTACAGTGTGTAACCTACGTCCACGGGGGCAACTAGGGTTTATTATTTAGTGATGATAGATTACAAGTACAAGAGATATATTTATAGTCTAGCTAATTAGGGTTTAACCCTTTGCTAATCTTGTTGAACAAGAAACTAACAAACTGGGCTTGAGCTATTAGGGCTGGTCAGGCCCGTCTCTGCCTCTCCTCTAACTTTTGACTAACCCATCAATAGGCTGATGGGCTGGGCTGAAGACAACACATCTCCAACACTAACCAAGTGATAAGATTTGGTTTAATTGGTAATCGGGTTTTGGTTAACGAGGCTATTCATGTATCGGGTAGCACACTTGGTTTCAGCAGTCTAGTGTTCTACCTGAACCAACCCATTAACAATTAAACTGAACTTTATCTAGGTTGGTACTATTTAGCTTCTCCAAAACTCAATACTCAAATAACCCGACCAGTCTTACTAAAAATCTAGTTGTGTTGCCCAATCAACACTCCTGATTAGATGACACACAGTGCGTACAAAAGGTGGACGACTGAACGGTATTGAGGTACAGTCTTAAGGTGCATGCCTGCAAGGGTGAAGGTTTTGTGCATGAGGGTTTTGTACATATAAAAGGCAGACAGAATTGAGGCACGGTCTTGAGGTGCACGTCTGCAAGGGTGAAGATTTTGTGCATCAGGGTGTTGTATATAGCTCATTAGGCTGTATACATAAGTTATTTATATATTAAACCATATATCTGAAAACGGGAATTATTATAGAGATGAGTTTTTAATTATTTGAATTTGCAGTGTGGTGTGAAATGCGTTCAGTTAGATGGATCTATGACCATGGCTGCTAGAGAAGCTGCAATTGCCAGATTCACAGATGACAAAGACTGCAAAGTTTTTTTGATGAGCTTAAAAGCCGGAGGCGTTGCTTTAAATCTTACGGTTGCATCGCATGTAAGACCTCAAAATCAATCACTTTTATATATTTTCTTCTATAGTTGTTGATTTTCGAGGTTTAGGTGTTCTTGATGGACCCGTGGTGGAACCCTGCTGTGGAGCAGCAAGCACAGGATCGTATCCATCGTATCGGTCAATACAAACCAATCAGGTCAGTTATTTTTATTATTATTAATATTAATATTTCATAACAAACCCGTGTTGACGTAATTGCGTGACTTGTAGGGTTGTGAGGTTTGTAATTGAGAACACAATTGAGGAGCGGATTCTGAATTTGCAAGAGAAGAAAAAATTGGTGTTTGAAGGGTAATTTACATTCAGCTTAAAGTTTGAAGCGAGCTCTAGCTCGTGAACTAAGTGAGGTTTGTTCTATTGTAACACTTGTTTGTTTACAATGCAGGACTGTTGGTGGGTGTAATGAAGCATTGGGAAGGCTAACCGAGGCTGATATGAGGTTTCTTTTTGCCACCTAGATGTAGACCGGTTTGGTTATGTTATGTAGTCAGATGTTAATAATATTATAAGCTTCAAATGCTTGCTGAATTGTTCTTAACTGAATCAGTAATATTGACAGTTTAGTATTACATCTACTGGAGTGATGGGTGTTTGGTGTTTTAGCTTAAAATGAAGCATATTTGGTTTATGAAAAGCAAATTGGAGTTTAATACTTCGTATTCTAATTCATTGAACGACAATAAGGTGCTGTTTGTTTTTGCAGACATAAACTGTCTGCAAGCTGATTTCATCTGTTTTTATGTCTGCAACTGAAGATGTGGTCTGAAGATCTGCAAGCTGAAAATATAAGACTGTTTGTTTTTATAAGCTGATACTGTCTGCATAACTGTCAAACTTATCTCACAAGATAGAAGTCATTTATTCAAGTTACATCTAGTTTTTAGTCTTTGCTTTCCATGCCGATTTGGTTTTGGTGGGTGGTGGAAGGTGGTGGTGGTGGATGGTGGTAGTGGCGGCGGACGGTGGGTAGTGGCGGTGGATGGTGGTGGTGGACAATGGGTGGTGGTGATGGATGGTTTTGGTTGGTGGTGGACGGTGGTGGTGATGGATGGTGGTGGTGGTGGGTGATGGATGGTGGTGGTGGCGGTGATGGATGGTGGTGGTGGTGATGGATGGTGGTGGTGATGGATGGTGGGTGGTGGACGGTGGTGGTGATGGATGGTGGTGGTGGTGGCGGACGGTGGTGGTGATGGATGGTGGGTGGTGGACGGTGGTGGTGATGGATGGTGGGTGGTGGACGGTGGTGGTGGCGGTGATGGATGGTGGTGGTGGTGGCGGTGATGGATGGTGGTGGTGGTGGGTGATGGATGGTGGTGGTGGCGGTGATGGATGGTGGTGGTGGTGGCGGACGGTGGTGGTGATGGATGGTGGGTGGTGGACGGTGGTGGTGATGGATGGTGGGTGGTGGACGGTGGTGGTGGCGTACGGTGGGTGGTGGTGTTGGCGGACGGTGGTAGGAGCAGTGGATGAGAGGGTGGCTGCAAAGGGAGAAGAGTAGGGTTTTTTTGTGAAGATGTTTTAAGCAAGATTTCCTTGCTTTTCTTTTAAGATGAAAGAAGATAACTTCAGATCTGTTTTAAGAAAAAAAACAAACAGTCTTCAAGGGTAATGTCTGGGCGCCTGCAGACATTAGCTCCCTTGAAGATGTTTGAAGAAAAAACAAACACCCCCTAATTCGTACTACAATATAATGAAGGGTAACTGCAATTCATTGACCAATAGAAATTCATACTACGATTTGATGAGAGTAATTGCGATCTAGTGGACAAGTGATCTGTTTTTTTGTATTTCTGTAAACAATTCGCAATATTTTCATGGGAAGTTGAATTTAAATAATTCAAACTATTATCTATTGACCACTAATAATCCCAGTTAACAATGTAACCAGTGGCGGAGCTACTATGGTGGTACGGGGGTCGGCCGTCCCCTGTGAAAAAATATTTTTAGTGTTGTATATATGTTAAAATTCCTACTGACCCCTGTAAAACTTTGACACCGACCCCTGTGAGATTGGTGAGAACGTAAGATGAAAAGAAAGGATTGAATTTGGACACCTGAAAATTTTCCGGTGACCTATAGATTATGCCGGAAGTGTGATGAGGGTTTTGGTCAAGAGTTGGAAGAAGATATGATAATTAAATGTGAGTATTAAATTTTTTGAGAGGTGTAATCTTAAAGTAGAGTGAAAGCTATACATTTAAAACTTCTAGTTACTTAATTTTTTCTATTATAATTAGTATAGATTGATATACAAACTTTTAGTTTTTCATTGATGAATTTAATTTATTTCTTTATTATTTATTTCTTTTTGCAGTATATGATTATTTATTGTTTTATATAACAAAAGGCTACATGAATATATTATGTGACCTGCCCTCAAACTGAAAAATTTATTATATTTTTAATAATGTTTCACGTTTTTGTTTTCTATTATGTGTTATTGTTTTCTTTTATATGATCCCATCTGATTTTACATGACTAGAACAGCCAATTAAATTGCAAAAAAACTTGATATATCGATTTAACCTGACCCGACCCGAATAACCAAACTGGACCGAAAATTTTTTTTCATTTACCAATAGTCAACTACTTACGACCCAAAAAATTCCCGACCCATGTAAGAAAACTTTCTAAATCCGTCACTGAATGTAACTGATGTTAGTTTTAAATTTCACTTTTATTAACAATAACAGTCCTATTCTAATAATTTGTTCTCTCTGAAAGCCACCTCTCTATCCCATTAGATAGAGATACGGTGTGCCTGCATCTCACCCTTCCCAAACCCTACTTATAACTTTGTTATTGGTGGAACTCCACTGGGTATGATTGATTGATTGATTCTAATAATTTGTTAACTTTACTAGTTTTTCTATTTAAACTAATTGAAAAATATAATCATTTCCTTTTACTCTTAAAAAATATATCATGTGCATCTAATTCAAATCCTTAAACATTAACGACTGATCGTATCGTCATCTACTGTGACACCCGGTAAATTCCCAATCCCTTAAACCAAGTAATCAACCTAAATATTAGGTAATTATGTTATATGCGCCTTGCGCGAGCGCGCTATGTTAGAATCAGCGCGTGCATTTGTTATGTGCGCCTTGCGCGAGCGCGCCATGTTAGTCAGCGCGTGCATTTGTTATGTGCGCCCTGCGCGAGCGCGCCATATTAGAGTCAGCGCGTGCATTTGTTATGTGCGCCCTGCGCGAGCGCGCCATGTTAAGAACCAGCGTGGGCATATGTTATATGCGCCATGCGCGAATGTTTTGGCTTTATGTTTTCATGTACCTTAACGTTATGTTGTCTAATGGGTTGACCATCCCGCATGATGCTAAGGCGGGTGCATCCTAAATCGTTTATGCGCGTGCGGAAGGGAACTAACCTCCCCGCATGGCGGGAACATTGAGAGCTAGTTTGTCTGAAGCTCCAAGATGGAATTGACTTCAACATAACTGATCACTATGTTGAAATACCAAGACCACCTGGAGAATCTACAAATGAAACTCAATGTCCCTAACTGCGAGAAGGTTACGTGCCCACCCGCAGCAAAGAAATGTCCTTCACGCAGAAAGCTATGCGCACAAAGTGATGCGCACAGAACACTCAGTCTATTCTCCAGACGTAAGGAGATTACTCCCGCCCAAAAGGAAACAGTAGCGTGTTTCAGAGATTTTCCACTTTTTACTGTACACTGACAAAAGTACCTGAAAAAGCACACTGTAACATGAAAAGTCAACTGTCAGCCACCCTATTCTCACCAACCCCAGACCTGCATGTCCTGACCAAATCAAATCAAAATCTTTTATCCACTACTCCACTTTTAAATAAATAATAATAATTTCCATACTTTATCATCATTACACCTAGATATGAAAAGATTACAATCCCCTAAAGCAAGGGATTGTGTTCCCTTGAGTTTGCCTATAAATATGTAACCTAAGTTATCACCCAAACACACTTCAAACTTCTCTCTTAAGAACTGCAAACTTGCACTAATCATCTCCCAAGCATCCGTTGTTTTCATTTCCGATCCTGTTACTAGGTAAGCCGAGAATATAACCTTGAGATCTACTTTCCAACCCTTATATTCCCTTATTTCTTGATCTTAATATATATACTTCTTGTTATTTAATCGTATTCTAGACCTTCAATTCAAAGGCCAACACCAAGAAAACCCGAATCTCGATTAATCCCTTAACAAGAACCACAGGTGAGTCTCACAGCCCCTATTTTCACTGTTTTCACTATTTTTAAACTGTTTTCGGGGCGAGGGGACACGTACTTAAATAACGTTTTATCATGGTATACTTACAAGCTATGCAAGCGATTATGTGTTTAAGTTATGTTTCATGATGAGCAATGCGAACGGTTATCTATGGTTTTTCGATGTTAGTGCATCAGATTCGAGTAAGTGATCACTTTACCATTGGAACTCTAAGGGTAGGGACTGCTGGTTTGATCCGCCCACTCGTAGGGGTCGCACCTCTTACACAGACGAGTGCCTAGTATGGTCATGGGGCAGTACTATGGGTTTGAGCCCGCTTGTAGAGGTCGCTCCTCTTACGCAGACGAGCGCCTTGTTTTCCGGCACAACGTCTGCGCGTAACCCGCGGGACGGTATTATTCGCTCGTAGTGGCAGCGCCACTTACACAGACGAGCACGGTCTTTCAGATGTGTCCGCGCGTAACCCGCGGGACGGTATTACTTGTTTCGCTCGTAGTGGCAGCGCCACTTACACAGACGAGCACAGTTCCCAGAAATGTTCGCGCGTAACCCGCGGAACGATTTTATCAGAATATGTTGAAAGAACTATGTTTTACCAAGCATGTGTTTTAATGATGCTATCAGAATTATGTTTCAGAATGATTTTTATCAAGATTATGATGCAATACGATTTATCAAGTTACTAAAACTTGTGAACTCACTCAGTTTATACTGATTCAAATGTTTTACGTGTCTTCCAGGAGATAACTAGGTAGCGCATGGAGTCACACTTAGAGCACCTCACGCTGAACATCTAAAACTAGCTTTTTGGAAGATTTTAGTTCTATCCCTTCGATGCGCGTGGTTGTTCCCGCCGCGCAAGGGGATATGGCATGGAAATCTTCAACAGTTTTTATACTTGGATGTTTTTATGTAATTTTTAAACAATGTAATGTATTTGTATTAAACTTTTCATGCGCAATGAAAATCTTACTTTGAATGTTTGCAATGGCCCGTGCTTAATTATCAATCCCCACTCGCGCTGCGCCCGGCTGTTTCCGCCGCTCAGGGCCGGGTGTGACAGATTGGTATCAGAGCACTGGTTATAGCGAACTAGGAAAAGAAGTTTTAACCTAGACTATAACCGTTGGGGAATCGCATGAAATATTTTTTCAAAGACAATATTTTCAAAAGAAACTATACACACACTTAGGAACACGGGTCACACAGTGTCTAGTGAATAAAGATAAAGAACATTATGGTGCTCAGAGTACATGCGCTAAGTTTAATATATTTTCACTCTTTTAAAGCGAGAATGCCTCCAACCAGAGCCAAGGGAATTACCATGACACCCGAGGAACTCGCGGAAATAATCGCGCAGGCGATTGCGACACATGAGGCCAGCAAGGCCGAATCAAGTCAGGGTCGTCAGAACGAGACCCCAGAACCCGATTCAGGAGCCTTGGACAAAGGGTTGCTCCTATAAGACATTTTATGGCCTGTAGGCCTTGGCCATTCAAGGGTACCGAAGGGGCCATTGGGCTCTACAACTGGATTGACAAGATGGAGACAGTTCTCTCCATTAGCAGATGTAGTGAGAACCAGAAGGTCCTTTACGCGACCTGCATGTTCCAAGAAGCAGCTTCGTCTTGGTGGAAGCTTCAAGTGAAGACTTTGGGGCGAGAAGTTGCTCTTCACAAGACCTGGGAAGAACTGAAGGAAATGATGATGAGAAAGTTCTGCTCTCGCGCAGAAATCCAGAGTCTGCAGCAGGAATTCTGGAACCACACCATGGTAGGAACGGATATCGACGCCTACAACAACCGGTTCAACGAGCTTTGCCAGTTGGTACCAGACATGGCAAACACGGAGGAAAAGAAGATCGAGAGGTATATTTTTGGGTTACCTCCTGTTGTTAGGGTTCCGCTCAACGCCGCAGCGCCTCCAACCTTTGATGAGGCGGGTAGCGCGGGCCATCACCCTTACAAGGGATACGGTCCGTGCGGGTATGTTGACTACGCGCGGAAACGAGCAGCGAACCTCTGACTCCAAGAGGAAATGGAACTCTCACCACCTAGGGTCAGACTCCAAGCAGCCACCGTTCAAGAAGCAGGAAAGCGCAAGGGTTTACGCGATCCAAGCCGCGGAGCCATCAAGGAAAGGATACAGCGGGCCTTACCCATGGTGCAACAAATGTAAGTTTCACCACGAGGGTGAATGCGCGAGCATCACGTGCGCCAAATGTAACAGGCCAGGGCAACAAGACGATGAATTGCCGTGCTAAAGAAGCTGGAGCCTAGTGACAACTGCTACGCATGCGGAAAGCCAGGGCATTTCAGTCGGGATTGCCCGCAAAGGGGAAACCAGCTCGCGGGAGAGCTTTTGTGATCGGCGCGGGTGAAGCTAAAGAAGAGCCAAATGTGGTAACCGGTACGTTTTTGCTTAACGGCCATTTTGCATCTGTCTTATTTGATACTGGCGCTGACCTAAGTTTTATATCTGCTGAGTTTAAAAACTCCCTAGGCTTAGCAACCAGTAGGCTAGACACGCCTTATACTATAGAACTAGCCAATGGAAGGCAGTTATGCGCGAACGAAAGAACTGAACAATGTGTTATAGTCATGGGAGGTCACGGGTTCAATATTAACTTGTTACCAATAGACTTGGGAAGTTTTGACATTGTGGTAGGTATGGATTGGTTAGTCGAGAACCACGCGGAAGTTATTTGCCATGAGAAGCAGGTTCGGATCCCACTGTTGAACGGAGAAAACCTTGGTAATTCAAGGGGAAAGAAGGGGAGTTGCGACGAAACTGATTTCGTGCCTAAAGGCGCGCAAGTGCCTAAGGAAAGGGTGCTACGCCTCCTGGCGCATGTCGTAGAGAAGAAAGGAGATGAGCGAAGAATTGAAGACTTACCAGTAGTGCGCGAATTTCCAGAAGTTTTTCCTGAAGATTTGCCCGGATTGCCGCAGCCGCGACAAGTAGAATTTCGTATTGATTTAGTCCCAGGAGTTGCGCCAGTAGCTCGAGCGCCTTATCGATTAGCTCCATCTGAGATGCAAAGAGCTATCCAATCAGCTACAGGAACTATTGGATAAGGGTTTCATACGCCCAAGCTTCTCACCTTGGGGAGCTCCAGTACTGTTTGTTAAGAAGAAGGATGGTTCGTTCAGAATGTGTATTGACTATAGAGAGCTGAACAAGCTGACAGTCAAGAATCGGTACCCCTTACCGAGGATTGACGACTTATTTGACCAGTTGCAGGGATCCAGTTATTATTCGAAGATAGATCTACGGTCAGGATATCACCAACTTAGGGTCCATGAGGAAGATGTGCCGAAAACAGCCTTCCGAACTAGATACGGCCATTATGAGTTCTTAGTGATGCCTTTCGGGCTAACTAATGCGCCGGCTGTATTCATGGATCTGATGAACCGCGTGTGCAAACCATACTTGGACAAGTTTGTGATTGTGTTTATAGATGATATTCTGATTTACTCTCGGACCAAGGCCGAGCTATGAGCAACACCTGAGATTGATTTTGGAATTGTTGAGGAAAGAAAAGTTGTATGCAAAGTTTTCCAAATGTGAGTTTTGGCTTAGAGAAGTTCACTTTCTCGGTCACGTTGTAAACGAGAAAGGAATACACGTTGATCCTTCCAAAGTCAAGGCCATCGAAAACTGGGAAGCGCCAAAAACCCCAACTGAGGTGAGGCAATTCCTAGGACTAGCTGGCTACTATCGACGCTTCATTGAGAACTTCTCCAAGATAGCTCTACCACTGACCGCGCTAACTCAGAAAGACAAGAAGTTTGTTTGGGGCGAAAATCAGGAAACAGCATTTCAAATGTTAAAACAGAAGTTATGTAGTGCGCCAATTCTGTCTCTGCCCGAGGGGACGGATGACATCGTCGTTTACTGCGACGCTTCACATCAGGGACTCGGATGTGTCCTTATGCAGCGAGACAAAGTCATAGCGTATGCCTCGCGCCAACTCAAGACCAATGAAAAGAACTACACAACGCATGATCTGGAACTTGGAGCGGTTGTCTTCGCGCTAAAGATTTGGCGCCATTACCTCTATGGTACAAAGTGTATAATCTTTACGGATCACAAGAGCCTTCAACATATATTTGATCAAAAGAATTTAAACATGAGGCAAACGAAGATGGGTGGAGTTGTTGAATGATTATGATTGTGAAATTAAGTACCACCCTGGAAAGGCGAATGTAGTAGCAGACGCGCTAAGTAGGAAGGAGCGAATAAAAACGCTACGAGTCAAGGCTCTAAGGTTGACCATTCACACAGATCTCTCTACCCGCATCCGAGACGCTCAGCAAGAAGCTTTGAAACCAGAGTTTGTTAAAAACGAATCCCTTGGAGGTATGATTAAAGAATTTGGAGATCAAAGAGAACGACACTCGATATTTTGCTAACCGCATATGGGTCCCTCTCAGGGGAGGATTGCGCGAGCAAGTATTAAACGAAGCTCACAAGACGCGGTATTCCGTACATCCTGGCGCAGACAAGATGTACCAAGATGTTAAAGCGCTGTATTGGTGGCCCAATCTTAAAGGCGCCATCGCGACGTATGTCAGTAAGTGCCTGACGTGTTCGAAGGTAAAGGCTGAATACCAGAAGCCGTCAGGGTTGCTTCAACAGCTAGAAATTCCCATGTGGAAGTGGGAACAAATCTCTATGGACTTCATCACCAAACTGCCAAGGACACCTGGGGTTACGACACGATCTGGGTTATTGTGGATCGGCTAACTAAGTCAGCGCACTTCCTGCCGATCAAGGAAACCGATAAGATGGAAAATTTAGCCCGATTGTATATTCGAGAAGTAGTTTCAAAACATGGAGTCCCAGTGTCCATCATTTCTGATAGAGATAGTCGGTTCACCTCAAGATTTTGGAGATCGTTACAAGGGGCTTTAGGTACTCGTCATAC